>NW_010156254.1:39126-51013 GCF_000695765.1 Mesitornis unicolor
AAAAGAGACCAGTCCTTTTGCTAAAGCCAAAAAATCATGAATTGATCTGTATCCATACTGCTGAGTGTTGGAAAGCTCTTGTGCAGTCTTGGAGATTTCTATTTGGAGCAATTCCAAAGAAAGGTAGTGAGCTAACCAGAAGCACTCTGAACAATTAAGCTCCTAGTGCTCAGATTTGCATCTTGTTTTTATTCAGCTGCCTGGAGAGGCCCACTCATGTCTGTGTGAATAAGTGGTACTAATATGTTAAAGAAGAAGACACATAGTAGGGTTGGAATAGCACTCACTTCAACTTCTTTAAACATCAGCAGCATGAGATTAAATAAATCTAGGTGCACAGGAGGGAATGTAACAGAGATGGACTTACACCACTGTACGAGCCTCTTTTAAGCTTGCCTTGTTGCATGAGCTGCCATGAAGATAAAGTTTAGGCATGGACTAGACTAAATGGTCAGCATTTGTTCTGAGGAATTTTTATTCTTCAGAAAGACATCAGTCACAGCTTTCATTGTCAAGGATATAAATTATAATGTCATTTGCAAAATCAAAGCTAATATAGATAGTTTTAGTTAGAGATCATAGAACGCAATATAAGGAACCCCCAATTTTTAAGCTCTTTTCCCTGGAGCGTTAAGGATTGAATTTAATGATCCATATCTGAAGGACATGCTTGAGGCTGACAAGGTCAGAACTAATTTTACATGTGGTACACAGATTTGAAATGACTCTCCTGAACTATGGAATGAATGATCTATTCAACTTCCCTCAGTAGCAAGGTTCAATGAGTAGTAGCACATTTTCCTGCTGTTTCAGGTATAATTACAGAATCACACAGGTGGTATTCAGTCTTTCTCTAATTTAATAAAACAAAAATTCTTCACATTGCCTCAGTGTTGAATATTTTCTTTCTTTATAAATCTGATTGGAAACAAAGCAGAACAAAACCAAAGCAAAACAAAACATTTTCCTGGTTTGTGGAAAAAAAATGTTACATTTTGTGCAGTTTTGCCTAAGGTAAACTTCTTATACAGACAAAAAAAAAAAATACTTTACCAAGACAAACTTGTTACATTTGTGGTAGGCTATGAAAGTGCATATGAACATGTGGTTCTGTCTTACAATTTGTCCATGTAACACTTTAAAAGGGCTTTCAATTCCTCTCTATTGTTCTTGAATGCATGTTCAAAATGTTAGTTGCATCACATGCTTGTCCTTTGAGGCATCAGAGTCACACCAGGGATGTCAAGTTTTTTAGAAAAAAAAAATCACATTCTATTTCCTTTTTTTTTCTTCAAACATGGAAATAATTTTCCAAAGCTTAACGTGTCCCAGTACATTTGCAAATAGTAGACTTGACCATAAAACTGTTTTCATCAACCATGCGTATTTTTTGCTTTCAAAATGTATGTATGGAAGCGTAAATGTGTGTAAAAAAAGTGTATATGCCAAAAAATTTGAGAGCTTTTATTTTATTGGACAAAAATTTTAATTATTCTGGGTAGATTTGGTGTTTAAGGTAAGTTTAAGAAGACTAACTTATTCTTTAAAATCAATTGTTTGTTGTGAAATACAAAAAGCTATAATTTCTCATTTCAACTGGAAATATATTTCTCTTTTCCCTCAGGCAAAAGTGGCTCTGTACAGACAGGAATTTTTCTCAATGAAAGCATTTTAGAAACATATACATTGTTTGATAATTACATATACTTCATTTAATTCCTTACAATTTAGTAAAAATGCAGTATAAATTCTGTCTGATTAATCTATGAACTCGTGTAGGTATTTTATGCTTGAATTTATTCTATCCTCAGTTTTAGTTGCATTTATGCTTTACCTTCAAATCTTTGAGTAGTTTTTCAGAAGTATGAGTCACAGGTTGTCCCTGACATTTACTCTGGCCATGTCTGCAGGACACAGTGATGTTTCTAGGCAATTGATGATGAACTGTTTTGCACAATTTCATGTGGGGATATAAGCTCAGATCCTGAAAGGTACGTATCAGTTTTAATGCACTTTTGAAGTTGAACTAGTAATCGAATCTCTCAACAGCACTAATTAATGAAGGCTCAATGTCATGCTGATGCAGCTATACTGTCTTCCAGTACCTAAATTAGATGAACGGGTGCTAAATTATACATTTCCAAATCACATTCTATTGCTCTTTGTCAAATTCTAGTAAATTGTAATATATGATTAAACTACAACAGAAAAGCAAAGCTGCTACTAAACAAATCACTTCATAATTTTAGAGTTGACTAGCTGTAAGATTTTGGGCAAGTCAGCCTGCAACATGGAATCCTATGGTAAAATTCTTAACTAGTCATGGGCCACAGAAGAGCTATGTAGACAAAGGTGGATACTTTTATAATTAACTGTTTTCTTAAGCTACATTTCATGAAGCTTCTCCAATAAGCAGTTGAAAATAAAGCTAAAAAAAAAATAAAAAAGCTGCAACAAAAACTGAAGATAAGATGTGAGTTCTTTTTTCCAAACTGATCTGAAGAGCAAATGTAGAGTTGCTGTAGAGAACTGCAGCCAAATAATCTTTTTTAAAAAGTTCTGACAATGATTTGCAAAGCACAACTGAGGAAAAGAAACAACCTAATTAATTCTAAGTTGCTTTCTGCTGCCTCATTTATAGAGATATTAAAGATTCCTCTAGAATTCAGAATTGAAGGCTATTCAAACTTACACTGTCTGATTAGGGTTCCTTGGAGGCTATTTAGCCCTCTAATAACTTCCCGAGTACAGTATGTGGCAATCACCTCTCTGATGCCTCCTGTGACGAGGGATCTGTACAGCAATGCAGTGTGTCATTACAAAATGACACTTGTTCTGTTCTTTACAATAAAAGGAGAAGCTGTTTGCAAAACATAGATTTTGGTTAAAACATTTAAAGTTAAGCTGGTCTATGAAGACCTTCCCTTTCAGGCAGAACACTTAACTACCTATTTAAGGCAATTTTAATGAACACTGCGTTGCTAGAGTAGTGGAAACAGGGTCTTTGCCTAGGGTATGTAAATGTAGTAACCACATATAACTGAAAAAGATAGTTCTTCCTTCCTCTGTATAATGAAAAGTTGAAGGTCTGCCAAAAAAATTGAAGTGCCAGAAATTCTGTCAATGTGAAGGCATCTTTCCGTCTGTAAATCAACTACACATTTAAATTACTTCCTTTCATAATCTATTAAAATGGTTTTGGCACAGTTGTTCTCTGTGCAATGTTTATTGCAGAATTTCATTTTCTTTCTGGTCAGCAGTTGTTATTATTAAGTCTCAGATATTATTGGAGGGTATTTATCTTATTATATGAATGATATAAAGTTAATATAAATATGTTTTTAAACTTCAATTGAGAGGATTTTCCTGGTTATTTAATACATTTGATTTGCCAGTCATTTGGACATAGTTGGAACAAGACTGTTTTCATGCAAAGTTAACTACTTTCTTAATGATCTGTTGATAGTAAGGGTGTTCTTGGAATTCACTCATCATTATTTCAAGCTATATGGACCTGTTGTTCATCAGAAAACGTTAGCTTTTAGTTTAAAACCACTGAAACATCACTTCTGAATTCATAGGAGGTGCTAGAAGCAATCAGAATCATTAAGACTTCTGTTTCTAGGCTAAAGACAAGCTGTATGAATAGTCTGGAAGTTATAAAACATTGTAGCACTGTTAAATTCTGCATTTGGAAGGAAGAAACTATTTGTAAAGCTCATAAAATGTTTTTGGCAAAATATCTATTGCACATTACATGAAGCTAATGAGCCAGCCAAAAAAACGCTAAACCATTAAGAGTCTGGTTTGCTTTTCTGTACATTTTAAAGGGCATTGTAAACACAAGTTGCCCCTTCCTCCACACCTTTACCATTAAAGAAGTTAAAGAATGGTATTTAGAAGAAAAATGGCTTGATACATTTTCAGTAATGCTTACAATACAGATTACGCAGAGATAGTTAGGAACAGATTTAATAAGAAGACACTGCAGACTGGGGTGATCAGATGCAACACTCAGACAAGTGTACCCACCTCTTTTCTGTCATATCCTCCTTTGTTCCTCCTGGTTCCCCCTGCCCCTAAACAACCCTTCACAAACTTTGCAACATCCCACAGCCCCTCCTTGAATATCCTAAACCATCATGTTCCACTTATTTCCCCTTGTCATCAGTCACAAAGTCCAGACTGGCTCTCTCCAAGGCTGTGTCTGCAGTTTCCTCAGGGCTCATCAGTTACTCTCTGGAGAATTGGTCTTTGACATTGTTGCCCTTATGCCTTGTTTACCAGGTTTTGTGTCCCTTGTTTATTACTTACCCCTTTACTTATTACCCTGCTTGCACTGAAAAGATACCTTATTGGATAATCTTAATGCAGCAGACGCTCTCACCTTCCATATACCATTACCATTATCATTACCATTAGAGAGCAGCCCTGTGGAAAAAGGACTTGTGGGTACTGGCGGTGGATGAAAAGCTGGACATGAGCCAAAAATGTATGATCACAGCTCCCAGGGCCAATTGCATCCTGGGCTGCATCAAAAGAAGCATGGCTGGCAGATCAAGAGAGGTGATTCTGCCCCTCTACTATGCCCTGGTGAGACCCCACCTGGAGTACTGCATCCAAATCTGAGGCCCTCAGTACAGGCAGGATATGGAACTGTTGGAGCAGGTCCAGAGGAGAGCTACAGAAATGATCCAAGGGCTGGAGCACCTCTCCTATGAGGACAGTCTGAGAAAGTCAGTATTGTTCAGCCTGGAGAAGAGAAGTCTCTGGGAAGATCTTATAGCAGCCTTCCAGTACTTGAAGGAGGCCTACAAGAAATCTGAGGAGGGACTGTTTACAAGGGAGTACAGCAATAGTACAAGGGGCAATGGTTTTAAACTAGAGCAGTATAGACTTAGATTAGACATTAGGAAGAAGTTCTTCTCTATGAAGGTGGTGAGACACTGGAACAGGTTGCCCAGTGAGGTGTTAGAGGCCCCATCCCTCGAGACATTCAAGGTAAGGCTTGATGGAGATCTGAGCAACTTGGTCTAGTTGCAGATGTCCCTGCTTACTGCAGGGGTGTTGGACTATATGGCCTTTAAAGGTCCCTTCCAGCCCTACACATTCTATGTTTCTGTTTCTATATATTTATCAAAGCAATGCAGCATACAGACAGAACACTAGCTCTGGCACTTAAGCCGTGTCAGTATCCTAAGTTGTCATAGTATATACTACCTCAGGATGACATTTCATTTACATAAGATCAAGATCTGATTTCCTTGTATATGAATAGCAAAGTGAAAAAATGATTTACAAGAGCACACAGCAGGAGACAAATAGAAAAATCTTCTCCACAGAGTCTCCACAACAGAAGACACACAGGAACATTACGAGGCATGACAACAAGGTCAAGGGGCAGAGTGTGCCTGCTTTTACAGGTACTTACATCTAGTTTCCCTGACCAAGTCTGTGGCAATGGCTTCTGCATGTACCCCTCTATTCAAGTAATAGAGAAAGAGCTGAGCAGCCAAGAAGCTGCTCATTAACACAGCTTTAGCAGAACCTATAACCACTTATGAGAAGAGAGAATAACAAACAGGCATTTTTGATATAGGAAAGTAAAATAATTTCTTTTCAGACAAATATTTTCCATTTGAGGACAACACAGTACAATTTCATACAAGTTCTTTTCTTCATTTGATTAAAGTAGATTTAAATCACTCTTAAGAGCATAAAATCCTCAATGGCAAGCTTTTATTTTAGAGTCAGTCCTGACCCACTCATACCTTCTTTCCAAGTTCTGACATTTGGGAACTAAGATGATTTTAGCCAAAGAACATGTTGTAGTGCAAAAACTGATTTTAATATACTTGTAGACAAACAGTAAGTATACTTAAAGCTTATTATTTTTCAGATACGCAGTTTCCCTTGGCTGCAAGCTCAGCTTATCCCTGCTGTGAGTGACTTCTAAAGTGAAAAACTGTGCCTGTGACTGAACCTACAATCCAAGTTGCCACTTCTGGCTCACACAGGGACATTTAGCATCCTCAGAGTCACATTCTATATTAACTAAGATTAATATGGGAATGAAAACAGATTATAAGGGGAAATATTAATGATTGTTTCCTTTTGTAACTGTGGCTAGGTTTTTTCCCTGGAGTCTGATTTGACTAACACGTGCTGACTGAAAATGGGTCTGAGTTGCAACAGTTTTAGAAAGTAGTTTTTGAATTCAACCTGCTGATTTAAAGGGCGACCAAATCCAAAGACTTGATTTAGTCCACCAGAGATATACATGTACCATAATTGTTTCCTACAAATCTGATTTCCTACCAGCTTCTTTCTTTGATCTGGCCTATGGAACTGTGCATCATATCATATCATTGCACTGTTGGTGGCATCAGAAACTTGATGTTGAAAATTAGTAGGAGTGAATTTTTCCATACAGACATGAGCATTCATATATGCTGTAAAGTGTGGTATGTGGAAGAATATTTATTTTTTTACTTATTTATACGTGAGCAAATAGATCTTATTGGAAACATTACTCTAAGAGTTAATTTTATGCATATATATATATATATATAACAGAATCAATTAATGAAGCACGACTGCCTAATCCAAGTCAGTTCAAAGCTTGAATGACTGTTAGGAACTGCTCTCATAATTTATGGGCCCAAAATAATTTTGTAGAAAACATATGCTGAATTATTTCAAACAACAAACTGAAGAAAATTATAAGATAATTGTAAAAAATTTAGGAAGAATAAAAATGGTAGCATCTGTCAATAAATTTATTAACTGTAATTAATTTGCTGAAATTATGTTTTTCTAGAGATGCCTGAATCAAACTCAGAAGGCATGTTACAATTTCTTTAAAGAGGTAAGTAGTACAAAATGATGTTTTAAAACTAATTTTCTTGGAATAAAACACATCAATTTATTACAATTATGTTTATTAGTTTATTGAAAACTAATCTACCCTTAAGAGGCTTTAAAAAATGCTTGTACTTGAGGATATTTGATACATTAATGCTTTAGAAAAGGTGTGGCATCTCTCCCACAATCTCTAAGTGAAGGCTGAAGCTCTCAGTGCATTCATCAAGACATCAGTAATTTATGTAATGATTTAGCGCACTTGCATCCTACCTTGATACAATTATGATAGAAAATGCTTCTCTGCTGACATTAACAGATGTTACTGTAAATAGTTTTCTTGAAAGTAGACCAGAAGCAATCAGCAAGGAGTAAAGTTCTGTCTGCCACAGGCAAAGATTTACTCTGCCAATCAAAGGAAAAGGACATTACTGTAAACAAGTTCAGTTTAAAAGCCTCCGTTATTCTCAGTTTGTTGAAATTTTTCTTTATCTTGTTCATATCTATCCTACATATTTAATTTAAAAAAGTCCTTTAAAATATTCTTCCTGTAGAACACTGGCCCAGAAATTCAGTTATGCAGTCTCCCACATTTCGCTGTGTATTCAGATGAGTACTGTAATTTTCATCCTGAAGGCTTTCTAATGAGATAAATTGGAATATCTCCTGTAAGCACCTTGGAAACTGTTGATTAAGACATTTAAAATCCAAATCTATTAGTACTATGTATTATTATTTACTTCTAATGTTGCTTTCAGGAACAAAACAAACAAACAAAAAAGCCTCACCAAAATTTAGAAGTAGTAGCAGGGGTGGACTGTACACAACACTGCACACATTGGAAAGTAAGAAATGGGGGTCCAGTAACTCATTTGACAGATTCTTTAAGCAATGACTGGAACTAATGGATTCAGTGTTACTCAGGAGTTACTCAACAAGGGTTCCCTCTTATAAGATTTCAAGGTATAGCAAAGGAGCATTGACCTTTCCTTGAAATTATTTGTAGACATTGGAGCAGAAATGTGTAAGTAAACATATCTTTTACACAGGAAACTGGAAAGGTCTGAGGACATTGCAAGCAACGTTCTTGCAGTCTGCAAAGGCGCTTCCAAAATTACTTTTGATTGTGTATGTGAATGGGGTATTTTGAAAGTGTCAAGCTGAAATTCTTAGTTTGCTATTCACAGAGACGAGGTTTAGCATTGTACATGAACATACTTGCTTCATCCTTATGTCTAACTGAGGCTGTCTATTAACTGGCAAAATTAGATGTTTGGGAAAATGTTTTCTATAACAGTTTAAACCAAGAGGCCATTTAGTCAGACAATGTGACTCAAACAAAGCAGTCTTGTAACAAACATGCTAATAAATGAAAGGCCTGATATTTTTAACAAACTCATTTTCCTAGGAACAGGAAAATTTTAGAGACTGAAATCTGCATTCTTTTTTCATTGGATACTGGACAAGTATCCAATTTGAATTGGAATTTATATGAGTAGTTGACAAGAAGTAGTATTTTATCAGTCATTGCTCTAGGGCATTGAGAAAGACTTACCAGAGAATTTGTTTCTTTGGGGGGTTGGTTTTGTTTGATGTTTTTGTTGGTTTGGTTTTTTGTTTGTTTTTCTTTAGATCTTGTAGTATGGTAGTTGTTTAAAAAGTTGTATTTATATTTCTTCTGATGTTCAATATGTCAAATCAACATTTCCTTCTGCTAATTCTTGACCACATCTTAAAGACCCTTTTCTTTTTCCTAGAAGCTGGGTAATTGCAGAAGTCAATAGCACTTTTTTTAATGACTAGAAAGCCCAGGAGGGATTGATGAAGCCAAATGTAAACATCTAATTCTGATCTGTGGAGAGATGTAGAAGTCTTTAGTCAGTGGAGTAAAGTATTTTAGAAAGTGATTGATTTAATCTTAAAATATATACCTAGTGGTCAGATGAATCATACAATAAAGTGTATATTTTTCTCCACTCTTAATAATTACAGTGAAAAGCTCAGATATATGGTTTTAGAGTGAAGAGGTCTAAGTTAGGTAAGAGTCCCAGCCTTCATATATCATACCTTGGTTTACAAACTTACATTATCAGTATAGTTAAATAAAAACTGTAAGATAGATTATAACATGGTTAAATTACATTGTTCTGGTATTGATATTTTAATATAAATTATATAATAATTATTTAAAACATTAAAAATAAAATAACAAAGAATGAAGACAAATTAGCTAGGAACAGGATCCAGTTGTCTAAACATAAATGGCCAGTGCCATTTAAGATGTTGGGACAAAACTTCGCAGTAGACTTCTATGCTTCCTGACAACGGAATTCAGGCAAATTAATTTCACTCTAGATGCTAACTTTTAGACAACTAGATCCTGCTCTACAGCTGAGAGTCAGCTTGCAAATTGTGACATCTATATTTCATTATGACTAAGGTTTTATTTATAGTCAATGGAGATCTAGTCAACAGAGCATTAAATAAAACAGCCAATGGAATCTAGGCTACAGTACATCTTCATAAAACAGAAACATAAATTCAGCAAGCTAAATAGCCCTCTAGACTTCACTGAATTTATTCGTTAGGTCTACTGGATGTGATTATCCTGAATGAGAGGTTTGACATTTCCTGTGTCTTATTGGTCTGCCTCATTTAAATGCTTTGGATAACATGGATCGTCTCAACTGTCATTAAACAACAGTATAATGATATCTGAATCAAGCTTCTAAATTTATATTTCCTAGTCTGTGAGCTGAATCCCATCCTAACAGGGCTCCTGCACTGACTGAAAACTAGAAGGGGTCTGTAGTAATTTAATATGTGACTAGTTCAAAGCAGTAAGACACAATGCTTAATGTTTGCAAAATTACTTACAAACCTCTTACAGAAAGTAATGTTCTTTAAATCTTAAAGGACTTGAATCTCAAGGCTGTTCCTTACTGATTCTGGATCATTGGAACTGTGCCACCTTCATAGAATTGGTCCTAAATGCACACTGATAGTTTGATTGTAGCTTTTTGCTTTGTATTTTTCAGTATCTTTGTACGTCAGCTATTATTACATCAATCTTCTAAAGCATACAATCAGATCTCTATAATCTAAATATTCATTAAATGTACAAATATAAACAGAATTTTCTTTACTGAGAGATGCGTAATGACTGGTTTAAACATTGGTGATGCTTTATAAGGACCAAAGCACTAGCAAGGTTATTTTTATTTCCTAGCATTTGCTACTTAACTTCGCCAGTGTGACAGACTCTATCAGATCTTCTCTAAGTCTTACTTTTCATTCATCTTAAACTAGAAAAAGTCAGTAAACAATGGTATCTGGTGGAAAGGACATAGCATGAAAAGACAGAAGTGGAAAACTTTCCAAAAAGACAGTAAAGTTGCCTGCAAGCAGAATATGAAATGTAGATTAGATGGGACAGCCTCCTTACTCTTTAATGTTCTATCAAAGAAATAAACGTTTAGCAAAGTCAGGAATTATATAGATCTTTACCCTTGTCTGCTGTCCAAATGGACACTTAATGATTCTGCTTAGATTTTTTTTTGTTTAATATTCCAATTATCTCTCTTTGCAGCTGCAGCTAAATGTATCCACCTTAGGGAATGATCCCTGGCTCTAAAGCAGTGTAGACTGTATATAGCTACCCTTTAAGGCTAGAGGTAGGCTGTACCTACCATTTAAGGCTAGATCTCTACAGAACAGATATGCCAGGGCCATGTAACATAGCAATAACATGTAACCCCTTTAGGCTGCCCCATGGCACTATAACATGATGGGAGGGGAGAGGGAGTTGATTTTCATTTTCTGATTTCCATTTGTTCCAGGTTAGTAGACTGGTCTTTAGCTGTTCCTTCCATTTGTTTTGTCAGCACATTTAGCTTTTGATAAGAAGTTTCTTGCTTTAATTCAGCGGCACTGCTAGACATGTGACCCTTATTTATATATGTGTGTATTTACTTATTTATATCCTGTATTGTATCTTAAAAAAAATGTTGGGTATATTCTGCAGAATAATATAACATTTTAAAAGAAAGCATAGAAACTTGTTATTAATATAAGAATTACATTATATTTCTTTTTTGCTCTTGCTCTTTTTGAATTATTTCTGTGGCCTCCTGGTCCTTAGAGATGTTCCTTTTTCCTCTTCTTTGATACTTAAACTATTTTATATAGGTTCAGATACAATCAAGTTGGCTTTCTCCATCTTAATGCTTTGGAGGCAATTTCCTCTTCATTTTAAACTTGTCATTGGAGAAACCTTTTTTTTTTCCTCTCTCAGCCAAACAGATGGCTTTTATTTATTTATTTTTTTATTTTTTCCCCACTCTTCCCACTAAAAAGATCAAGATCATATTTGGAAAAGTGAAGTTCTGTATTTGCTCCCATCATCTTAAAATAAAAACATATAATTCTTAAATGAAAAGAAAGTCCCATAGGTTGTTTCAGTTGTCTCTTTTTCTTCTAAAGGATAACTACACTTTGATGACTTTGGACCTTGTCACTGTAATACCTGAAATTCTTCAAGCCACTAATGAGATTGTCCTCTGAACTTGCTTGTGAAACTTCTTGGACAGCCTTGAAAGAAAAGAGTAGATTTTGGGCTGATTAAGATTAAAACTCATCTTGCAGTTCCAGAAAGCGCACACAGGGTAGATTACATTACTTTGCTTAAACTTCACTGCAATTTATTCTTATGAGCTAATAACAATAGTTTAAAAATTTATAGCTGTGCATAGAAATATATATGTGCATGGTTGTCCTGTTACAGTGCAACTTGTTTTACTCTGAAAGTTAAATATCTGCTGCTTATGCAAAATTGCATTATTTTGAATTTGAGTTGGGCATGCAGGAATATGCATGTGTACTGATAGTTTGTAATTATTGTAGTATTGTTCTGTAATTATTGTAGTTCAACAGTAAGTTTTAATATCAACATTAGTCTTTTTCTCTGTCAATAAAAGAGCAATATTATAGTTAGAAAATCACAATTAATCCACCTGGTCTCTGCTGA
>NW_010156254.1:51044-53673 GCF_000695765.1 Mesitornis unicolor
ATTCAGCTGGTTCATCATATTGCACTCATAAAGATGTGCTTTCTCATCACATAATCCAGTGATTGTTCTAAGCACAACCAGAGGTTCACAGAATTGATAGCCTTTGCTTAAGAACTCCAGACTTGTGCTGCCTGGTCATCTGTATGTCCTCTAGATTGATTTGTTTTTTCTGTACTTCATATTCTAACAAACCATCTCTAACTGAACTAGAGTCTTCTGAATGAAGGTTCCTGCATAAGTAGAGTTTGGGTTTTGATAGGTTCTAATAGTAGTTGTGGTCTGCCCTTTTCTCAGTCCTTCAGGTAAAGGGGCCATGCCATGTACTCTCTGATTTCCACTGTCTTCCACTTTTCATTATGCTGTGCTGAGTATTTTTCAGTTCCTGAAGTTCTTGAGCTCATATCTTTATACTTCAGGCACTAAAATATCTACCTCAAATGTCTGCAAAGTCTACTATTCTTTAGCCTATATGTCTCACTTAGTAGATGCATAAAAGAGCCTTGCTTCTGGATTTATAATTACAAGAGCCAGAATTTGGTGCTGAAGATTATTTGCTGACTGACCTCAATGCATTAAACTCTTTCAATGCTGTTTCTTCTCTAGTTATGGCAATTTCCATTTTCATGTTCTTATTCCCATTAACCCCTTGATTTAGCCTCCATCTGCTACATCATTGTAGTTACTGAAAATTGTGTCAAACGGGTTTTTTGGCTGTATCTAAACTACCTTTAATCTTTGTCCTTATACTTGCTGAATTACCACACCACTTCCTGTTTCTTTGTTCTCTTTTTATTTTTGTGGATAAAAATCTTCTACTGTTTGTTTTAATTTCCTTTGCAAAGTGCAGCTCAGCTTGTGATCTGGAAAATCTCACTTTTCTTCTACGTATTCTGACCTTCAAGACATAACTTTCTATTGTCAATCTGTTCTTGCTGCTCCTCATAGACTCTCAACTTACCATTGAAAATCCTTTTTTGCACTGATGTGATCAAGGTCAGAAATGGGTAAATAGATTTCCAATATAAGCAATATATCATTTACTCACTTCTCAACAGCTGCAGTCAAACATCACACCGCTTGAATGAGTACTACATAATTCCCAGCATGAGGTGATTAGTTAGTTAGTTAAGTCTTGGGTCTTTCCCCTGTGATAATTTTTTTTTCACTTGTAGTGCATGTATTGGATTTGTGTCTGTGATTTAAAGTAGTTCCAAGTTTCTTTTTCAGACAGGCTTTTAAGCTTTATAAATCCACCCAAATTTCACTAATTCTCTTCATTTTTCCGGAGTCTTATTATTAAAATGGAAATTTACTTTCATTTCTCTTTGCATTGTGACTTTAACACAATCTGGTCTTCATCACTTATTTCAGGATAATTTTTCTTTTTCCAATTGTGTTAGGTTCTCACTACAACCTGGTCATGCATTCTAAGATATTATTTTTCACTGTTCTGCTGTGTAAAAAATATTTGCATCACATGACTTTTGTTCAAATATGGTCTTCAGTCAATATATGGGATATCAACAATATATTAATATTGATACTACCTATATCTATGAAAGTATTAGTGAGAATTTTATCTATATTGAAATCTCATCCTGGCTGTTTAGAACAAATACTTAACACACCTCTTTCTAAAGCTGCTTAGTACTTCTCTAAAGTTTTTTTACTCTACTTTGTTGAGATTTTCTCTCCCCTCTCCCCTATTGTGTTCTTAATGGAAAAATAAAAACACCCATCTCATCCACATCTCTAATAAATCCTTAAGAAGATGTTTGTCTGAAGGACCTCTCTGGAAACTTTACACACATTTCGTTTCTTTATCCCTTCAGCATGATTTTTTAATCCTCTCTACCTTCAAAATAGCTACCTCCCAAGCCATAGAAAATCAACAATATCTGTATGCAAAATTCACTGGTCCTGCAGATCTTGTTGCCCTTCCTACTCACCCTTTTCCTATAATAAGGAAATCCTTGGAACCCCTGTTCTTTCAGCAACCCACATGCATAGGTTTCTTCTCAGATAGGTAAAAAATTAAAAATAATTGAGTGAGAATTACTCAAACCATTCTATGATTCTATATGATTCTGCAATATGGATCATAACCAATACATGTTCTCATATTTTAAAGGTTCTTTAACCTCCCTTTTTAGCAATTTGCTTCTGTAAGAATTGGAATACTTATTTCCCCCTCAAAAAAAAAAGTATATATTTTTATTAGTTGCAGACAGAAAATTAAAAATGTGTGAATGTACGGCAAAGTTACTGAGCAGGATAGCATGAAAGCAAAATAAAAATTCACTGTAAACCCTTAAACAACAGTATTAACAGTATATAACCATTCTGCTTCCTACAAATTCAGGTTTATCCTCTCTCTCCTAGTTACAATCAAGTGATTCTTCTTTAGTAAAATAAGAACTTAAGCTCTGGAACAGAACATAACCTTGCAGTAGCATCCTAATGTCCTATTCTTATTCAAAGTGTTGATTTTGTCATGAAAAGATGAAAAAGAAACTAAGACTATATACATAGATTAACTAGATACATATTAAATAACCTTCACTCAGCAGAACTGCCGTGAGGCAAACATCATTTGGTGATCTATCTAATGGGTTGAAAATCCTGCTGA
>NW_010156254.1:53704-55122 GCF_000695765.1 Mesitornis unicolor
AGTTCATATCAAAGGTGCTGAAAGAAAATGTTTAAAAAGTCAGCTTTAAAATGACCCCTGTTGTTTGTGTCTTTTCTAATCAGAGGATTAGAGATGTAAGTTAGAATGTTGCAAATGGATAAAGTTTTTCAGTGAATGAACTATCTACAAATTCACTTATGGAATCTCTTAACAAATTTAAAAGTATGTGATTTCTATTTAAAGGGACAAAAGTTAAAAATTATATTTTAATTCCTTTTCTTCTGTTGCTTTTTAGTTCTACATGTGACACCTGAGCTGGCTTTGAATATGTTCATTTTAAAGTTGAAATAATTTTTCTATTTTGCAGCACACCTTATTTGCACTACTTCTCTCTGTGGAATTAAGAAAATTCCAGGTCTTCTTGTGAACAAAGAGCATGAGCAGACTGTCTTTACTCAACTCCACTGTAAATAGTTAGTTGGTCATTAAGGACAGGTAGGTCAGAGTAGTTCAAGTTCAATATAAGCCACAGTATTCTTTAGTACAACTGCATACAGAAACTGTGTACAGAAAATATTGCTTTCCTGATGTCCTGTCAAGACTTGGGAAAAGCTGATGGGTTTTAGTCATGCTTTTTCCTACCAATAGTATGACTGGACTACTTTACTGTGTCACATACAAACATAACAGTCTGGCTTTAGAGGGAGCCTGGTTTTATGCATAAAAGGATTTTAAAAACATGTTTTTATGCACCTGCATGTCTCACACATGCTCACGTGAAGCCTGAAGGTGAAATTATGACTATGCTTAAAATTATAGGAAAGCTACCTCTACACTAAGAACTTCTTGGGTTTTTTTTGTGTGTGTGGGGGTTTTTTTGTGATTTTTTGTGTTTTTTTTGTTTTGGTTTTTTTTTGGTATTGTTTTTTGCTTGTTTGTTGGTTTGGTTTTTTAAATGTCACCTGATTACATGCCTAGGGCATCAATTTAGAAATGAAGGAAGGAAAAGGTATTAAAGACTGGTGGGACACAGCTGATACATATATACACAAGCCGGTGGAGAAGCTTGGAATTGACATCAGAAATTATTCTGACAAGATCTAAAATTCAAATTGATGGTATGTTCTTGTCTTAGTAGGTTTTATTGTGAATGGACTATCTATAAGACCAGTACGTAACATTAAACAGCAAGCACAACCCAACAAAATAAATCTCAATGCATTGACTACATCCTTGCAAACAACTATGTAGTACTCCAGAATCTTTGAAGAGAAATTTCCATCTGTCCACAAAGATTAGAGTGAAAACACTTCCTTAAACCATGGTTAAGTTTATGTTATTCAAAAGTAAAAGAATACTCTTCACATGAAACCTGTTCAATGATCCTTTATGCTCATACTGCCAAGAACCACTCAAAATGGTCTTTTTGCAAATAACTTATAGTTAATCACATCAGA
>NW_010156254.1:55153-56378 GCF_000695765.1 Mesitornis unicolor
GGATTAAGCTAAATCGTCTTTTGATATCTAACGTGTTATATTTCCAAAGCAATTCAATAGCAGAGACAAATAGTTAAAGTGCAGGAAATTCACATGCATCCCCAGTGGCAACAGATCTTCAGGGCAGTGAGCATGTGAAATAAAGAAGTCTTATTTGTGTTTCTTCCAATTTCTTGCTATGTTTCCTCATCCCAGCCAGAATTGCATTACTAAAGATTCCACAGCGGCCAGTGAAAGGATGAATGGAATTTAGTTCTCTTTTGTGAGCTGTGTGAGGAAAGAGAAAGGACACAGCAAAGCTTTTATTGACCCAACTCCAAATCCAGTGTGTCTAACTAGGAAATTGTTCATTCAGATGGAAGCCAAAAAAGCGTTTATGCTTCAATGTGGCTGAGACGGCAAAATCCATTCAGAAAACAACAGCTCTGTTTAGTAAGGATTCAAAGGAAGAAAATGTACCTAAATCAATAAATAATATACACAATAAGGCATTTATACTGCATAATATTTTATTACATTGTCAAGAAATACAAAATCCATCAACCTCTGCAAATAGTGGCTTTTCATAGGCCAGAAGGTCTAAGTGATTTTTTAAATTTAAATAAAGTACTCTTAAGGGACAGAAAGATTTATGCAATTCCTCACTGGTTTCCATGTAGAAATTATTTCGCCATGCTTTTTGCCTTGCTTGTATTGTAAAGTATGCTATAAAGTCACAAAATCTCAAAATGCTAAGATCTTTCATATAATCTTTCTAATCACACCCCTGGGATTTTTGTTGCCTACAGACTTACAGCTCAAGAGCAAAGTACAGTAATGGTGATCTTCAGCTCTGTAATATGTGTCTGCGTAACTGACCTTTTGAAGTGAAGGCTGTACCTGAATATACTTCCAGTCCAACCTTTTTTCTCGTAAAATGTCAGTGGTCTTAAACGTGGAAACCTAAACTAGGCCATATATATTTTATTTAATCAACAACTTCTACTAATGGAAATAAGTCAATATATGTTTATTTATATCTGTATATGAAGATGAATTTGTAACTTATGTTTATAGATCCATATATTTCTTGTGTGGTTTTTAGGGAGGTTACATTTTATTAATATTTGAAGGCTGGTCAGTTCTACGCTAGTTTCTCAGACCTTCAGATGAACTGAATAGAGGGCACACAGTAACCTGTTTTCATCTCAGGTTTTCCCAATCACTTAGTGTCTATCTCTTTCCC
>NW_010156254.1:56409-89907 GCF_000695765.1 Mesitornis unicolor
GAAGGGAACTCTGGGTGAAGAGACATCTTTTTTAAGTATCTGAGTTCAGGGGACAGGACACAGCTACTAGAGAGGTATAAAATCTGCCATTCTTCATGCTTGGTGTTATTTGATTCTTGAGAATTGTAATTTAGCTATTTTCATATTTTGTCAATACTAATTTGTGTAGCAGAGTATGAATTTAGATAGCGTCTATTTTAGGATGTAACTGCAAAATACTTTATTGGTATTGTGTAAGACATGATGCATCTGTTTAGGGAGAAGCATGAGATAGCTTTCATTAAAAAAAAGGGAAGAATGATAAACCTTGATGTCATAGAGCCTCAGTTGTCTCTTTTACGGCAAGGTCAAAATCCAGATCTTCTCTCTTGTCTTCGTATTTGCACTTCTGCTCTGCTCCCTATCTGAGTCAGAGGTGATAGGAATTTCCTCATCTTCCCATGCACTTATTTGTTTCCACTGCTCCATCTTTTAATCCACCCTTTATTTCCAATTTTATAACATATATTAAATCAAGTTCTCTGACCCTGCCTAGTGGAAGTGGTAGACTTCTTGACTGATATTAGCTTGCACGTTAAATTCTGTTGAAAGTAAGAGGTAATGCAGATTATATTGAAAACAGGAAAACTTCATGGAATAGATGGCAGTACGAAAGTATTAAAAAAACTTAATGTGATAGACTTGCCTCGACTTGCTGAGAAATATCCTTTGTATGGCAGGGAATAAAATAAATTGAATTTAGTGTCAAAATAGGAAACAGATATACTGTAGTAAGTAGAGTGTCCGCTTTTGCATTTGACTCACTGAAAAAAGATTCAGTTTAACCTTTTGTAGAGTATCTAACTGTTCATATCAAGCTGTTGCAGAAAACATTCTGATTGCTTTAATTCATCATAAAAAAGCAACGATCTATTTGTTTGTAAATTGAGGGTCACACTTCTAAGCTTCCTGTTGAATGACTGTGGGCAGAGAATTAACATAATGGAAATTTGCATATCACATCAATTCCCTATGGAAAGCATACATAATTGAATGGAAACATGCTTTACTTATTAGAAAGGCTATAGCAAATATAGTCAACTCAGTCATTCTCAGTTGGTATTGCCTGACAGACATTTTCAGAAAAAAAGTCAGGCTGGAGAAGTAAAAATTAAGAGGTCATTCCTTTTCTTTGAAACTTATTTGAAAGTAAGCTTCTGCATGTACTATCCTTTATTGCAGTAAAGTAAAAACTTACCTAATTCTGTGAAATATTTATTAACTTCAGCTTGAGGTAAGCTGAATCTTGGTCACTGATTCCAGTTTTCCCAAATTTGTCCTGTGCAAACTATTTCATACAACCAAATTCTGTTTGTACTATTCTCTTGTTTTTTTCAGATATTTTTTTGAACACTTATATGCATTTAGTTCTTTCCCATTACTGTATAATTTTAGATTTATATTTTGGTGCCATTTTTATTACAGTACTGTGCAAAGTTGTGTTTCCTATATTTGATGCATGAAGACCATTAGGAGAGAGATATCACATATATTTCCCTGAGAATGTACAGTTTGAGTATTTTAAGACAGGAAAGAACCACATGCCTCAGGGGATCTAGCTCCCTGTTAGTGCACACTACAGAATTAAATCATATTTATTGTCAACTGATTAAGCCTGAGAATAAAACTAGTTTTCCCCCCTTTCCACTTCATTGCAGTTATACAATTCTTCTACAACCTTATTGCTCTGATGGAAACCCTTCTTCAGTGCTGAGAATGTATTTAATTCTGGATGTTTCATACTGATTTTTTTTTTTCTACTGCCACTATTACCCTTTAATTTAGATAAACTTTTTCTCTCATGAAAGTTTATTCACCAATGCATTTATACAGACTAATCATATCTTTTCCCAACTTTTTTTCTGCTGGACCAAACCAGCTGTATTATTTTTGTCTCCTTTTGGGCAACAGGTTTCTCTAACTACATTTTCCATTCTTTGAACCTGTTCTGGTTTGAAATCATCTCGCTTTAGATAGGTGAATGAAACTTTACACAGTGATGTCTTTTCAGGTCCTTGGTATTAATACTTCTCTGTCTTTACAGGAAATCCTTTATTAAAACAGCCCACAATCACTTCTACTTCTTTCACAGCAGATGCACAATGGTAGTACACATACACAAGTTTCAGTTACGTGCCCATCAGAGATCTCTGATTTCTGCTGAGTTTGAACATCAACAATAATTGTCTCAATGGGTCACTCTACTCATTTTTGAAATGTATCTGTCCCTGGGAGAAGGACTGTTTTAAAGAGAACAATAGGTCTATACAAATCTCAATAAAATACAATAAATAACAATGTTGTCCAGTGAAACTTTGTGTGTTTAGCGGGAAGCACAGAGAAATAGTAGTGAGTAAGGTTTTGGTAGCTTCATTGCATAAATTAAATAAAAAATTAGCAAGAAATTGAAAATCTCTAATGCATTGCCTAAAAAAAAGATACAAAGTGGAAAAAAATGCCACATAAAAATTGCATTGTATTTCTTCTCTAGGGAAGGGAAATGCAGGGAAAGGAAGACCTAAATCACAAGCTGAAACAAGAGAGATGTACTGGATAGGATCAAAGACCTACCTTTGGTTTGTCACAGATTGTTTTTCCTGTCATTTCTGGGGGAAAATGAAAGAATATAAGAAACAACATATCTATAAGGTCAAATGCATCTTTGCTTCTGGCAATATTTTTTTAGGAACTTCCTGATCCTGAGTTACATCTAGACTCTTGTGTGCTAGTCTTTGATGGATCTATCTTCCATGAATTATCAAACTCTTTTTTTAAACTCCCACTTCTAGACTCCACAATACTTTGTGATAAGGAGTCCCACAGACTAACTATTCATCATGCAAAATTGCTCTGTATTTTTTAAAATGTTGGTAGAGAACTCAGCCCCTGTCTTCTCCTCCTCCTCTTTTTTTTTTCAACTGTAAGAAATAGTGAATAATTGTTCTCTGTTTCTCTCCTCTAATTTACTAATGATGTAATAAATAACTACATAGACCAATCATTTCTATTGGAGAAGCATTCAAATAAGCATCTAGGCCATGTGCTGTTCAGTGGCTCTGATCAACTTGCCTTTCTGCACATCTGTTCCAAGGTGAAGCAACCAGGACCTCAGGTGGTACGTGGGAGCTGAATGCACCATATAGAGAAATAATGACCACTTCTGCTTGTTCTCTGTTTCTGTCCTGTTATTTTCCTGTTGTAGCTGCCCAGTTCTAAGTGATGAGCTGATGTATGTGAAAAACTCTCTCCAATGACTCCAACTTTTTTCTCGGGCACTAATGGTTAGTTTAGAGCAAATTAATTTCACTTTACAGTTACTTTCTCCAGGTGACTTCAGTGTTGAATTTAATCTGACATTCTATTGCTCTCTGAGATAATTTGTAGCTCTTTCAGACAGCTTTGGAATTAATTGTTCTAGCTATCTGAAGTAATTATCTGTAAAACTTGTTGCATCTTCGTGCTTTCTGCTATAACATCTATTTATATGCTGAAACATAAATACCTGGTAAAATACTAGGGGATATATTAGTAAACTCTTTCCTTTGTGAAAATGGACAATTTCTACCTATTGTTTCTTACTTTCAACCATTTGTTCAAAAATCACATGCAACTGTTTATGAGCTTATTTCCTGGAGAACTTCAATTAAGAAAGGAACTTTGAGTGAAGCTTTTTGAACTCTTAAGTACATTAGCTGTACTAAAGCAACTTTGAGGAAAGACAGACACTTCAGTGGAGTGCTAGGTCCCTAGCACTGTGTCTTTCAATCCAGTCCTATCAGGCAAATCTACAGATCTAGATGAACTGTGCATTTTGTATATATAGATTAATTTAAATAATGAAATTTAAATTACAGCAAAGATTAAAATGTGAGCAAGCTTTAAAAAACTGACAAAATATTAAACATGCAACACAGGAACATTTTCAACTCACACAAGTTCTCTAAAGTGGCTCATAAAATGAAAACCCCGTTGAAGCTACCTGATCTCTATACTTTCAGCTAATTTTCATTGAATTTAATATTACATTCCAAAATTCCCACTTTAAAGTCTTATTCAGTTAAGGTTGAAAAGTTATAACAGCTAGTTGATTAGAATAGCAAAACAGCTTTAGCTAAGTTTCTAGCTGCCTCTAGCTAAGTATTTAAATAGTTAATATCTGATCTTAGCCTCAGTTGTTGATAAACATATGGTTTATGTATTTATATATACATATTATATTAATAACAAATGAATATATAATAGGATATAGTTACCAGAGTACATAGACATACCAGTTTCTTTTTCCAAGAAACTTGAATTTTTGTTTACCTTAGGGAACACTTTATCTGGAGGCATTTTTATTATGGCACCATGAAAATGATAGACTGCTATAAGATGATGGTAATATCAGACATTTGGTTTATTTAGCTATTTTGATACAGAAAAGAAGTCAAAGGTCTTGGCATAAGATGCTTCATACAAGGATTAATAACTAACAGATGGAAGGACATCTAAAAACTGAGGAGGCAGAAAGCAATTACTAACAGTAACATGGCACAACAACTAGTTTACTTCAGAAGTTAAGGTGTCTTGTTCATAATATATAAATGAATTGGAGAGAAATACTGCAGTATTATCTCTATTCATTACTAAAATTGGAGACAGACCGAAACCAAACTAGGCATCTCTAGTGTGAAAGGATTTAGATTTTGTAGTGGCTGCAGTAGCAGGTGGAAAATAGAACTATTCTACATTCATAAAATATACTGAAAATTAGGATCGTCGTATGACTAGTAAGTTGTTCACCTTTCTATTCAATTTTCATTTTTGTGTTTCCATTGTTGTTTGTTTTTACTTTAAGTTGCCAGTGCCACAGTGGGTCTGTCAAAAATTGAAAGAATGAAAATATTCCATTAATTTTGAAACCCACTCTATTTATAGCCTATTTAGTTTTATTTGATTGTATTTTATTTAAATGAAAAAGTATGAGATTTTAGTCTTAAATACATGGGAGCTTGAAAAGAATTACAGGTCAAAGAATATGGAGAGTTTGAGTAAAACTGTCCTGGAAAGGAAATTACATAGATCATATCAGACATTAGACCAGTTGTGAATGCATCCTCTACATCTGTACATACTGTTTGTATGCTAAAAAAAAGCTCAATCAAACCTCTGAAAAAGTATGTATGCTTACAACATACTTCAGGATACTTCATTTCACAATTGTCTCTAAAATGACTGATTTCCTCTGAACTCTGTGGATTTGCTCCTGACATGATTCAACCTTCCATCCCGTTCACTACTGATTAATTTCACCAACCTTGTGTCATCACTATTCTGCCACTTCTTCATTTCTTCACAGTAATGAGATATATGCCCAAGCCTCCAGTTTTCTCTTAGTACAGAGAATTTTCATATGTCTCATGATCTGCATGATAAGGGGAATTATGTCCCTCTTCTGTCTCTTCTATGATTGTTAATATCTCCTTTCTCTTTGTCTTGCCTGTGCTTTTTGCTCTATGCTTCTTCAAATGTTGCCTATAATGATCTCACAGAGTTGAAAACCAAAACTTCTCTGGCAGAAAAATACATTTCTGTCAAAAAACTTGATATAGTTCACATAAAGCAGTAGAGAAATGTCTGGAATTCACATTACAGCTAGAAGTGTAAAACTTTGAACACTAGAAGATAGTGTTCCTATCTGGTTTTGCAGCTGGTGCCACAGTGTATAACACCTCCGAGTTCCATTCTCTAGGCATTTACCAAACTGTTACCAAACCTTATTTTAGGTTTTATGGTCTTCCACTTGTGTCAAAATTTCCATTTGCTCATAGACACATCTAGTAGTAAAACATGATGGATAAGAAGAAATGTTGTAATGAGTGAAATAAACTTTCTTCTCTAGCTGGACATCACTTCCTCCCCCTTATTCACAGTGTGGTGGCAGATAGCTGTGGGTTAGTATATAAGCTCTCCTGTTTATATTTTTGTAAGCTATGCCACTGTGATCTTTACTCTCTGAAGCCCCCCATCTTTGATTTTCCTGTTATGCAACAATGTTTTGGCTGCCCAATATCTGTATGGTATATAGAGATGGAGGAGAGTGTTAGAGACTAAAAAACAGATTTCAAAGCCACAACATTGTATCCTGTATGCCACATAGATCACTCTCTTGATTATCATCCTTTACTCCATTTCAAGGCACATTTGGCTTCTTTTGCATTCTTCTGTATGTATTTTCAGATGCCTTTCTCCACTTTCCTGTCAATTATTAGCAATTTGTCATCAAATGAGCTGTTTCACACTGCTATTTCTCTCAGCCATCGTTTTTTAACCCTAAGCCATGTGGTTAACTGAAGGTAAAGTATTTTCATAAAGTGTTTTGTGAAAAAAGGCCAAAAAGTAATCGTATTACATAAATCTGTTCAAGCACCATTTTTTCCACTAATAACAATGTACTTCATGTTATGTAAGCAGCAACAATCCTTTTTTAATCTACTTCATAAAAATTATTATTTAAGATGCATTAACTGTACTAGTTTATAATTACATGGTTATGATATTAAAGAAAGAACTAAGATTGTGGTAGACTAACTTCTGGTTTTTTCACCTATGCGTAAGATCATCAATTTCAGTTTTGGGTTTGTTTTTTTTTTTAGAGGTTTTTAAAAAACTCTGGTAAGTGCAATAAACAAAATCTTTGTCGATTCATGGCATAATAATATGAGCTTCAGCTTTACTGAATAACTTTTTGGAATGCCTGAATTCAGTTGAATGCTATCTTTACACAGAGTTTGGTGTAATTATATAATTAATGGAAATGAAGTATTGCAGCACTGAAGGGTTTGAATAGGTGTTGAAGGACACTGTGGATAAGACCCATGGCTTGGCTGCAGCTCAGGGTAATTCACGTATTCAAATAATGAAATGGTGAATTTTCATTGCTTGTCTCTCTCTTCCTTCTTTCAGCTTTGCATCATGATGGAATCAAAGAAATCTGTCTTCTGCCAGACAGCAAGAACCTAGGTTGCTGGGGCAACATGTTGACTGCAAAAAAACCTTAAAATAAAGGCGGCTCATTTCCAAGTCACCATTTTTCAAGGGTTTCGAGTTTTTTTCACGTTTTCATAGAAAAGACACACACTGGCAAGAATGCCTTGTGGGAGGTTTTATAATCAATAAACCTGTTGTTTGAAGAGGGATTATGAATCAGAAATAAATGCTTAGCAGGTGAGAAATTTCTCAGTTTTAAAAATATGAAAACCCATAGAAGAACTACATAAAAGTTTTAAAGAACCTATTTAGAAAGCATCAGCTTAACTAAGAATTGGTTGCTAGGATTTACAGAGATTGTCACAAAGTTGTTCCAAAACCTACTTCACTGAAATGCTAACTGGGTAAAAAACATGTTCTTAATGTTAAAAGAGTTGCATAGGATTAAGCTGCACACTTCCCATTGAATCAAATGGAATCTGTGTAGTTAAATTTAAGTGCAATCCTTTGGAAACACTAATTGTGTGTCATGAGCGCAGTGCTGTTTCAAGTGCAGAAGAGAAAAAAAGCCTGTTTTTCAGTAACAAAGATGTGACTCAGAAAAAAAAAACACCAAAAAATCCCCAAAAAACCAAACAACCCCCCAAAAAAACCAACCAACCAAACAAAAAACAACCCCCCCAAAAAAACAAATCCTGTAAGAGCTCAAAATGTATTACTATCCTCTTGCATAGGAACAGCAAAGTTCATTAACAGTAATGATGCTATGGTAAAAGCTTCCTGCATAATATAAAGCCCACTATGCTGAGATGTTTAATAGTTTTCACATCTTCATACTAAAATTAATCTACAGGAGAGACTGTGAAGCTCTTAAAGAGGGTGATCTTTCTTGAATTACAACACAGCACAATGTAAGTAACTTTTCTGGGCCTGATAATGAAACAAAGACCGCATTGCAGAATGCATCCTAGCTAATTTAGGTGTACATCTCTTTGTTCAGTGCTGGAAAACAAAAGTAAATGTTAAGAAAACACATCTACTTGGGGGCAGTTTGCTGAAAGAACTTCATCCAAGTTTCACTGCTGTATAGAGAAAGGTACCTAGTGCCTGCCATTTTGTACATGATGCAGAGGTTATAGCACTAGCCAGAAGAGGTGGAGCCTGGGCTGTGTTGGAATTAGGGACAATTATATGCTCAGTGTTGAGTGAGGCAAGAATCCTTACTATGGTCACACTCCAATGGACAGAGCAGCCAAAACCAACCAGAGAGGAAAAAAAATCTGGAACAGATTCAGTCTTCTTCATTTTAGGAACCAGGATTCATCTAATCTATGAGGAAGGAAGGCCACTCCACAGTGCATCAGTAAAGAGAAACAACCTAGGCTAAACAGACATGATCATTTGTATAATAAGCTGGAGGATGTTGATTGTGAGATTCCATCTATCAGGTTATGTTATTCTGTTGTTCACACACATCACAGGCTCCAGCTTCATTAGGGTCTACACAGTGTGAAGAACATGATGCCCTGAGAATGGACCAAGGGAATGTGTCAGCTGGGACTTAATTCTGAGCAGTTCAGCAGTTCAGACTCTTATAGGTGTGGTAATCAAGAAAAAAAGGAAATTCCAGTGCTCAGTGGTCTAACCAGGGATATAATGAATAACAGGACAACTGAATGTCAAACTTAAAAAAATAGAAAGGTATTTATATGTCTAAGATCATATCCACCACAGAATGTAGCACAGTTTTGAAAACTCCAAGTTAATGCAGAATCAGGCAGTTAACAGTGCATAAATGCAGTCATGGTACTTTCAAGACTAAATTGTCTCGTGCAGAGCCAGGAGAGTTGTCACTGCAGTATGCATTTCCCTAATTTCCAATATGAAGCCAGGGCTGGTATCTCTGCAACAAAACCCATGGGACACAAAGAAATATGGTGAGTAATTTAGGAAGTAAATAAAAACTCCCAGTTTGACTGTTTGTGATTTCAACACAAACCCATTTTTTCATGCTAACTGGATTAAAATATTAAACATGTTTTGCATGATGACCTTTGTATCTTTTTCATAAAACTCTTAGCATCTTTTCCATAAAACCATGATGGCTTAAAGTGATAGCACTGTTGACCAAAGTTAGCTACTTTACAGTAGTAAAAAACAGATACTATCAATGAATAATAACTTTTCTAATAGATAGAAATGTTTTTTGTGGAAATTTGCTCACATCAGTACTTTTTTGGGGGGCGAGGGAGCGAAGAGAAAAACATTTTACCCAGTCAGATATCTAATTACTTCATTGCTATTAATCTCCCTAGAAACAATTTGTCAGTGTGAGATGTATAGATAGATGTATAGGTGTGAGATGTATAGTTACAGAACAGTGAAAAATTCTAAAGAATTAATGTGGGACTAAAGTATGTAAGAGGGTGGGATCCTTAGTGATGCAACTAGCCCAAGATGCTCTGCAGCTTTTTATAGAGCTTTGGAAAAGGAAAGAATGAAGCTATGAGAAGAGAAATATTTCTCTGACTCTGAAGCAGCTGCCTTTTATTGTAGGGCCTCCTTTGTATGAAAAGAGGAAAATAATTCTCAGACTATCCAACCGGATTCTTAGTTGAGCAGTGTTGAGTTTGATGGATAAGGTAAATGTTGCTGGTCATAGAGGTCTGTGGCAAAAGGGCCAATGGTCCTTCAACACCTGTGTTTTATGAGTTAGCGACAGTATGAAAGTGAACATCTGATCCTGTTTAGAAAACTTATCAAGCTATGGGGAAAACAGTCAGTTCAGGACGGCTGTCTGAACTGAGAAATGTATTATACAGTCAGAATAGACCTTCAAGTGAATCCTCTCTTAAAATACTATATGAGTGAAATGCTCTCAGCATTCAACAAAGCTTGTAGGTAGAAGTTGAACATAGTGACAGAAACAATGTTAGCATTGTACTAAAACCATATTGCTGAACAACTCAGCATCATTTATTTCTCAGATAGAAGCTCCTGCTTGAAATTGCTTCAGATTCAGGAAAAAATTACTAGCACTACAGTCCTCTTAAGTATGTTTAATTACTAGATCAAGTAGGATTTCCTGCTTAGCAGGACTGGTTGTGCATCCTAGCCAGGCACAAATTTCATTTTGATGTGAGACTTGGGCACTTTTATCTCTCTCTGCCATGGACAAGAATTGCAAGAGATTTTGATGGAAGATGTGTTTTAGTGTGCCCTGAAAAGAAGACCAGAAGCAGAAATAAAACAAAATAGACATAAGTGAGTAAGTGTAGTCACAATTAAGGAAACCAGTTTGCTAAGAGGGCCTAATCATTTGCATGTGTCTTGTCCATATTGCCTTTTGGAAATGAACAACACAAGGCAGGTATGGGAGAGAGGGCTGATGGTGTGGTGATGTGAAAAGTTAGGCATCATCTTCCCTGAGTTGTGGTATTTTAGCAGCATGGCCATTGTTTGCAGAGGTTGAAAGCAACGAAGAGGGACTGTTTGGCCTGTGTATATCAATGCAGGATGAAACTGGTACTGTAACGGCATTATAACATGAGCGTCTCTGTAGTGTTCCTCATTAGAGTATAGACCTAGTGGTACTGCTGTATTATTGGTATACTGCTTATCTATGGTGCAACTACTATAACAGCTGTGGGAAAGAGATGAGTTTATCAGAACAATATGGGAAATTCAGGCACAAATCTTAGCAGACTTAGTGCGTAAACAAAAATATTGTTGCTGGATTAAGTGAGAAAAAACCAGCAGTTTCACAATTCTATGCAGTTCTTTAGCATTCTGCTTTTTTGAGCTTTATATGACTATTTCTTAATCTAAGAGTCACCACAAAAAATGTTCATTCTTGTTCATGTGTCAGATATGGCTGCCTTAATTTATTTTTCTATTATGTCCTTGAACCAGTACTTAATTTAACTGAAGTATGGCTCTCTAACATATTTTGTCAAGAGATTTTTTTTGGTTAATATCTCAGAAAGTGCTTTTTGAGTTATTTCAAGATGTTCTTCCCTTTTAGAGCCACAGATAAAGTTGCTACTTTAAAACATTTGTTCACTGCATAATATAAAGCCCTTGTATTGTTCTCTTCCTTTAGCAGTCTTGAATATGTGCTAAACAAATGAGGATGGAAGAGAAACAAAATAACATTCATCATAGGTAGAGATGAATGTGCTGAAAGTTAGATACCTCTTTAGCTTCCATAGTCATTCTGAAGAACTGATTGCACTATGTACCTCAAGAATTGTCTCTATGTTTTATAGTGAATTGTATTGTCAAGGCAAAGTTCTCAGTCAGTTGATCTCAACATCACAAGAGGAGTGTTGATGTACATTTTAGCTTTTCATCAGTGAAAAGGTGCCTATTTGTTTCTACCCTTTAGAACATGTTATCATGGTGCTATCACGGCATTGACACTGGACATAGGTAACGGTAGGATTTGGGAGCAATTAAAATTCAAACTGATACGGTTACATGACAGAAACAAATCCAAGCAACATGATGCACCCACAATGTGACATTGCAACCGAAAACCAGAAAGCATCAAGAACTTTATTCTGCTTCTTGTCATTATAGGGTATAGTTTTTACAGTATTATCTGCACAGTAGCATCACTCTGGCAGTTACACTGAGGAATAGTTTCCCCTGGGCTAGGCTAGACAGTATGCATATGAAGATGTGAAAACTACTAAGATGTCATGTCAGTGAACTATGAACTAAAAACGAAGAAACATTTTCACAGAGTTTCAAAGGAAGAAGACCTGTATAAGTAATCTGGAAGAGTTGGTAGGAACACACACATCAGATCAGTATCAACAATGCTTAGTATACTCAGAGCAAAACAATGTCAAGGCTATTAAAATTTAAGATCTAGCTTGTAAATTTGATGAGAAATATAACTTTCTTTCATTGTTCTAGACTAATGGATACCCAGTGAATAAATAATCTGAATTCATTCTTTTCACATGGTTATTTCTTTAATCACAGTTTTAAAACCTTATGTGAACAATCTTTAATCAGTTTTTACACATAATTTTTGCTATAGCTGTCATTACTAAAAAATCTCCTGTGTTCAGTATATAAAACAATAAAAAAATGCAGATGAAAAAGCCTATTGTTGTAGGCTTCTCTGACAAGCAACTTGGAGAGAGACTACTCTGTGTTGAAGGCAGTTAAAAAATTAGATAGGTTACATTACACTTTGAAGTGTAATTTACTTAATTTATGTATGAACTTCATGAGTGGGTGAATTTAACACATCTCACCATAGGCAAAACATGCACTGATATTATTTTTTTTTGTTATGGATTGGGCCCATACTCCCTATCACTACACAAGGAAGGGATTATACATTAAAAAGGACAATATGCAATCAAGAAGAAATTTTAATTAATCATAAATAGGACTGTTTCTCTGGAAATAATTTGACCTGACAGTTCAAGGTTTGATCAGCATATTTCAGAGATTAAGAATACTTTTGACTTGAACAGACAGAGTCCCAGAGAGTCACTGCAGCCTGAAATACTTTAGGAAAGCTCGTGTGTACAGATCACACAATGTCATTGTTTCTCTTAGTGCTTCCATTCCATTAGGAACCAATGCTGAACTCTTTTAACTTCCGAGAAATCTTCCAATATCATGCTGTCCTGGTCAACACTGAAGAAACAGAGATTACAAGACATCAAACTACAATCTTTTATCCCATGTTCTGTGTGTATAAAACAAGAAGTCAGCTCCCCTTTGAAGTACTAATTGACTGTCTGTATCAATCAGCACCTAATCCCTTTCCTGAATGCATTTAGGTCTCCACAGTAACTGAGCTGGCCTTCTCTGGGATCTAGGCTGTGAAGCACTTACAGTAAGTGTGTAGTATGCAAAGGGAGTAATTGTTCTCAGTCTTAGAAAACCTGTCTCAAAGCAGCTAGATCTCCTAAATCATGCTTTAGTCCAACAGAAGAAGATAAATAGGAGTTAAGAGAAAGGAACACGAGAAGACAGTACATTAAAAAAAATAGCAGTAAATAAAGGCATCTGATTTTTTTTTCTTTTTTTTTTTTAAACACAGATTATCCAGGAACAGGAGGCACCAGAGATTTACTGATTGTTCTGGGTCCTTACATTTAAGGTTGGAGATGTAATCACAAAGGATTTTCTTGATGTTGTTAGGCACAACTCCAATCACTACCTTGCTCATTACAAGAATTGTTATTATAAGACCTTAAAGATGCATTTTACCCATTGCTGGGAGCACAGGCTACACACAAGTGATCTTTTAAATCTGATAGCCTCATAGTCTAGTCAGGCAGCTGAAGTGATTTGCACTTACTTGATTGCAATCTCCACTCCTCCCACGAAATAGAGATCGGCAAGGAGCCCACTTGGAATCCCAGTTTGTAATATGTAAAAGGGGAATGAAAGGGACATAGTAAAAGGGATTTGAAGGACATTCTCCAGCAAGTACTGCCTCTGTGAATTAGAAGAGAAAAAATGCCATAGACCACATTAAATAACCAAAAATGCAGGTCTCCAGGTGCACAGTAAAAAAAGGTAATTCATGTAGGAAGCACTCCGATGAGTAGTAAAAGTTTAGACTTAATGAACATTGACTATTCAGTGGATGCTTTCTTTTCTTTGAGTAAGTTACTGGAAGCATTTATATTTCAGGAATGTGATAAGTTTTTTTCTACACCACATGTATTTTTTTTTAAAGAATGAATATTTTCTCAAAAGGAAATAATGAAATTGTTAGTATTAGTTCCTAGCATGTAGCAATTATGCTCGGTACTTACCCCTTAACATAAGCTAACAACATAATATCCTGCATTTTCTTTTCTTTATGCTTTGTATTGTTAAATTATTAACCTTTCAGATCCAAGGATTAAAGAGAAGGAGGTTTTGTACTTTTTCAGACAGGACACACAATATAGCCACATTTGCTTAAGAGTAACCATGTTGGCACTATCACTGGTGAACTCATAGCATGGATCTAAGAATATTTTACCTGTGGAACGGACACCTTATAAAAATTCTTAACTTTGTTGCACTTCAGTGTCAAGCAGTTTACGTGCTTGGCTCAAAAGGTTTCCTATCAACTATAGGCGTCATTTGTGTTGATTGAATTCTTCTAAAATTACCAACAACTTTGTGGGCCTCTGCTTAGAGAGTACTCGTCTTACTACACCATTGGGAAAAGGCTAGTTATTGGGAAAAAACATTTTCTGGAAAAACCATTCTCGTAGTCTCTTTTGAAAATATTTTCTGGCTTTTTGTTATATGGTCAATAGTTCAATTAAACATTATCTGAAATATTGAATTTTGCTGTTATTAGCAATTACCTTAAAGTGGCATGTCGTGGTTTCCAAAGACATTTTATTTTTGTCTTTATATAAAGCACAGCTCTTAGAGGAGAGTGAGATTTGATGGTCTCTTGGGTGGTCACTTAAACCAGCTTTCTGCATATGACCAGAACTGCTGTAAAGACAGACCATGTAGCTATGTAGTGAGGGGGTCAAGACAGAGAGAACTGTAGAAAAATAAACAAATCAAGCAAAGAAAACAAACTCACTTGTGCTACAGCTGCTTACACCTTAGCAGCTTTTTTTTCCTCTGTAGCTCCCTAAGCAGCAACTACCCAGCAGTAATCCACGTGACAGTTTCTCCCCCTTTCAGTAACTGCCTGATGATCCATCTGTTTAGGAAAGATGAAGCCTGAAGCCTGTCCTCTGCTGTCTGCCCACCTTGCCCTGACCCTGACCCTGTGCTATGGCTCTACTCACATTTGTTACTTTAGAAGGAGAGTTTGGAGCTAGTCCTCTTTTGGCAAAAGAGGGCCCATTTACAGAAGAAAAAGCCAGCCAGGAGTAGAGAGAGCTCTCTATGAGAAGTAGGCTTAGGAAGAATCAGTGCCTTTGGCTTGGTCACCCTAATTGTTAAATTGTTGAGGTTTCTGATTGACTTTTCTGACAGCTTTGGCTTTGTGAAGGGGATGATGCCCCTGCTGATGGAAAAGCAGGAGAGGGGAAGGAATGACCAAAGCAGAGGTCATGCAATGGACGTTTCCAATTCCTCTCCTGTCCCATGTAAGAATGGCATTTGGTGAGTCCTCACCTTTCACAGTACCTGCCGGCATTTTTCAGGAGCTCTAACCAATTGCTTTTTCCTGTTGACTGAGGAACAAAAAGGGGGTTCATTTTCAGCTCAAATTCTGACATCTGAATTAGTTCTAGATTGCCAGTTCTGAGATGAACTGAATATATGACCACCTATTCATTAGAGCAACTAAAATATTTTTAATAAAATCACAGTCCTTGACATAATATTTTTTATCAAGATGTATTTAATTAGAAATCTTGCAAAAGAAAAGTGAGAAATTCTGATAAGAACAATAACAAGTACGTTGTTCTGCCCTGACTCACAAGACAGACTATTAAATTACATTATGGATAAAAGAGTAGAAAGGATATAGGAAATGGAACATTTCACAGTTTAGGTTAGAATGGGCCTAAGGATAGTCCAAAGAATGATGGACTTTAGGCAATGAATTACTTCCTGTAATGTGAAGGAGATGGATGAATCTAAATGACCTTGAGATAAAGAGGCTAAAGACTAAACAGAAAAAAACAGACATTGTTTTATTACATGAGTAATCTATCATCTTTATGTTAAATGAAAAATCATAACATTATACAGCCAGAAGTACCCATTGTTAATTGTTTTCCTGAGTAGTGTCCTTACTGACTTCACCAGAATTAAGGTACTGCTTAGCCAACGGCAACAAAGTTTTTGATACAGTCACACATAGATCATATATTTTGTAGTTTTATATTTTACTTCTTCATAATGAACAAGTAATCAGCAGTATTTCACATAATTATTTTCATTTGTACTTCTTTGATTATTACGTGGTTTTCGTCTCCTTTCATACTGTAGCTCAAAAAAAATCCAAAGTGTACCTCAGTTTGGTTCTGCTGAGAAGCAAAATAGATAAATTCCTTACCCTTTGGTTTGAAGAAGTGCTTATCTTCACTTTGTTACTGTTGCTGTGCCAGAGAAAGAAGACCTGTATTTATAATTTACTGTTTTCTGTGTGTTACTAATCTTGGTTTGAATTGGAAAAGCTGACTTCATGTGGACGTATTAAGAGTGGTATGAAGGTCTCACTAATCAGTGCTTTATAATATATCATTAATAATTTACATGCTTTAAGAATAGAGCCATAGTGCTTCCAGGAAATATACCAAATATTATCTATGAGTAACCTGCTGTTAAATATTTTATGAGCAAGAAATAATTTAAATCATAAAATGAATTCCAGCTTTTGGTGTCATGATGGGTCACATGTGTGAGTCTGACATACTTCACAACAGACTGTGTTGGTCCTCGGATAAGAAGGTAAGGTAAGAGAGAGTCACAGAGACCATTTAGCCAGGAAGAACATCTGTGTGTCTGGTGTGCTCAGAAGAGATTAGAGCCTTAAGCGATGGGTAGCAAAGGGAGAGATTACCTCTCCAAGGTAGATTTAAGAGAAAGATCAAAGAATTGGAGGAGGTAGGGTTGGAGCTTCAGGTGGACCCATGCAGGAGACACAGCAAACATACTCCAGAGAATCAGTGGCTAGATCTTACTCTCCTTCTCCAAATCTGTTGAGCAACAGTGAAGTGACAGACTGCTTTTTGCACATTAACCTCCTTCAGGGTGATGACAGTAGGAAGTGATTCAACTGTCTGGCAAGGCAGCCTCCTTAGAAGCAACCATGTGAAAATCACACTGTATGAATGATCAGCTTAGGGTATTGCTGTCAGCTAGGCTACGTTCTGGACCTGTTTCTAGGCTGCTTTCAGAGAATGTAGTGCAAAGGAGTTAGGAAGTGTACTTCTTATCTTGTATGCTGCTGTACTCTTATCCATCACACAAAACTTTGTTTTTATTCTTAAAGAAAGCTTTTTCTAAAGGAAACATCCGTCATTACATTGTATATAGAGATCAACAGGTTTTGCATTCCTTGTGGTGTTATCATGCCCTTTCATCAGCTAACCAGCTAATTTACACAGCCACAACCTTCCTGTAACAGATAGAAGGAAGGATTTGATGTAATGTGAAACCCTAACTCACTCATTACCCAACAGAGGGTCACTCTGCTATAGTAGTGAATGCAATGAATATAAAAGCATTTTAATGGAAAACGTCCCTGCAGCTGGAGAAAATCATTCTGTTTGAAGAATTTCTGGTAAACAGACATTTTCCAAAACATAAACATTTGGTTTTTAAATGAATATTTATTCTGTTTCACTGTACATTTATTTGTAAAGAGGAAATGTCTGCATAAATAGATGATTAAGATCTAGAATGCATATTACCGAAGAGGGATTGTAACTTTTTACTGATAGCTATAGAAAGAAAACATTCTGAACCTGTGATGGTCATAGGAAATACAATATTGCAAGCTGCTTTTAGTACATTTAGAGTGGAACAGTGCCCTGTTACACATTCAGGGCTTTAAGTGCTGCTTCTGACCTTTCGTGGTGCACAGGACACACAGTCGCAGAGCAATAGTCAGAACCATTTGTAAAGCTGAAAAGTTCCTGTTTGCTCATTGTTGGCCTGGGTGCTCGCATGTAAAGTAAGAGGAAGAAGATGAGTCTTCCTTGCAGATCACTCAATGCCCTCAGTTATTGCTTTTGCTCTCCCTGAATATAAAACCAATACGGAGCTAATGTCCTCTTTCAGCAAGGCATTTAGCATCATTTTAGCTACATGTCTTCTCTCACATACTTTTTTTTCATTTGTTTGCAGTATTCCTCACTTTAAATATCTGATGGTAAGGTGATACTTCAACTAAAACAAAGCCGGAGTTTTGGCTCACTTCTAGGTTCTGTACAGTGGAGGGAGTTGCAGGCAGTGAAGAGACTTGAGCTGACCATTAAACTGTCAGTATGCTGACTGGGAAATGCTGATCTGGACCTACTTTTGCTTTGCTCAGGTCAGCCTAACTATCTCAAAATAAAGCTTTATTCCTTAAATCTTCTTTCAGCCAGTTTTGAAACAACAATGCAGTCTTCTGTGATCATAAATCATTATATACTTTATTAGACAAAAAATCTGTGCTTGGATAATCACACAGATGTCCAGGTGATATCAGTGAGTCAAGTTTTATATTGATATAAGTATATTTCAGCTAGGCCTGCTTATATCAGATAGGTGATGATTTTGAATAAATCTGCATGCTTTTTTGAAGGTAAAGTTTGCTTCTTACTTACGTGTAAAGATCATCACACAGTCTAAGAGGACAAGCTGTGAGAACAAATTCAGGTATCTCCCCTGCCCCTGCACTATCCACTAATGGCACCAGATATACAGGTAAATATGAATATATTTTTTCCCCAAAACTTGCACTTACAAGCAACTTTCCAAGAGTAAATTCAAGATATCAAAGTAATGAAGTGATTATTGCTTTCACAGGTTGTAGGTATCCTGCATTTGGGTTAATTTCTTCCTTTTGTTGTTTTGGACTTGGTTCCCAGCCTGCTGATTATTTGCAATCATCTCTATTGCAGGTTGGCCTAACAGCAAGAAGACCCTGAAGACCCCGTGTGGCTCTGTATGACTCCGGTCTAATTCCTCTTGCTGAAAAGTTTCTATTACGACCTTGAAGGAGTTCAGGAATGCTATGCAATACCACATGTAGAGTTTTTCAGAAGTTATTTTCAAATTCAAATGAAACAAACAGTTCCAATGAGATTAAAATACCTTGGAAGAGTAGAGTTTTCCAGAAATCAGAATACTTGAAGTATTGTTTTGTAGAGAACTGCAGCCTGCTGAAGAAATAATTCAGAACATGCCCTCCTTGCTTTATTGCACTGTATTTTGCAAAATAAATGGGATTAAGGATGGACTCAGAACAGCATTTTTGCCTTGATCCGTTTTTTGTATAATATATATTTAACATGTTTCACTTGAATGGCCTTTTTATGTTAATGGTTCAGAGGCTTTACAGGAATGTTTGCGGGAAAATATCATTGTTGGGTTCTGTGGTTATTTTCTTTATATCTATTAAATTGCTGTACTTCTTAAATTGTAATTGACAGAGTAATATCTGAACAATTTCTTTGTTCAGTTCTCCAGTCTTTCTTCTTGCTCATTCTTAATCACTTTCTGGGAAGATGTTTAAAACCAAACTAAACCCATATTGGCCTCTAGAAGGGTAAATTAAAATCAAAGACAAAATCTTTTAAATGCAAAGATGGGTTTCTTTGAATGAACACTTAACTGTTTAAGCCTTTAACCATGTGATTAAACTCTGTTCATCTGTGTGTTTCACCAGAATATTTTGAATTACATTCATCTTCACTGAAAATATGTAAAAATTATTTAGTCCCTATGAAGACACCCTCCTGTTCTAAAAATAAATAATATATTTACTTATGTGCTAATAGATATAGGTTTGCAGCAAGCAAGTGGAAATGATATCACTAAATTTCTTACCTACATTTTTAGACTCAGAAACCAAACGACCATAGGAAGGAAAAACTATGGAAAATGTTGGGGAGAATCTAGGAGACAACAGAACCTATTTCACTGGCTATTTCCAAACCTCCGTTCTGTAAAGATCAAAGTAGAAACAGCACAGTATTTTATGATTTTTTTTTCCTGTTATATTAATTCTAACATATTAGAGGATGCATCTCTATTTTTAAGAAAAAGAGATCCAGAAAACAATCTTAAGCACCTGTCTTGCTCCTCACAGTACTTAAGGTATTAATCTCTTGCTTTCTTTTGGACTAGTAAAATTATCTCCCTGGTCTGGTCTAGGAGAGAGTAACTTTAAGCTGTGTGTATGTTGGTGTCATTTGGTCTGAGGATCAGGACTCAGCTCCTCTTCCCTCTTTTACTTAGTGAGAAGACGTAGATATGGTGGATGGAAATAAAAAGTACAGATCGGGACTCTGGATGTCTTGAATAAACAATAAATGGTCCTTGTTAAGGCAACTTACAATACTGATATAAGTTAACCTGTCTATACAGGCTGAAGAACAGGACATAATATTCAGTTAGACAGACATTAGTGTTTATAAACTGTCTATGTAGCATTGAAAATTTTAGTGCATTTCAGAGAAAAAAAAGGTGATTTAAAGAGGAATTAAGAAGATTTATATATTGCTAGACAGTATTCTTGTTATGTCTGAGGAAAAAATATGGGGAGGGATGAGTACAATAATAGTTTTTTATGCAGCTAAGGGATAAAACTTTACTTCCTGTTGTTGAATCACATATTGTAATTTTAAGACAGGAGGGGTTCGAGGAGCAAAGACAAGGAAAGATCATCAATCTTGATAACAGAGAGAGTGAAGAATGAGTCAAAGGGTGTACAGAGTGGTGATGTTCAAGCTATAATTTAAGGGAGGTAGGGACATTGATTTTAACAGAAGCTTTTCAGATGGCTATTATGTTACACTGAAAAAGCCTTATTATCAGTGAAAGGGAACCCACCATGTACAGAGACCTATACATTCACTGTTAGTCCAATTAAAATCTAATTGCAACAAAAAATACAATAGACATTAGTATTAGTACAGTTACTTTAACATCAGCACTGTAGTATTCAGTCTATTTGCTACTATTTTTATAAGACTTTTGAACACAGACTGCTTCTTCTACTGATCACAACTAAAATTTAAAAATTGCACAACAGCCAATTCTCTTCAATTAACACAAAGAGCTGCCAGTTTTAGGTGGTTAGCTAGCTTTGTTAGCCCTTTACCATACATTGTATTTTCAGAACTACACTAAAACAGGCTAGACAGTAGTAACCATAGGGCAATAGCTATTACAATAGTTATTACAGTTAAAACCCATTTATAGCTGGGAAAACCCAGGCAAATTTTGAGACACTGAATTAATAGGACAATACAAAAGTTGTGGTTTTTTATCAGTCTTGGCACTTTTTATTTTTTCTTACTTGATTAGAATGGATTGAGTATGAATATATTTTATAGAAACAAAGAAATAACTGTTGCAGTAGTGATGGCAAGAGTTTTCCACAGAAGCAACATTTCCGAGTAGAGACATTTGCTGGTTATAGAACCTGCAGAAAGGCCCATGATTAAGATGCTTTTGAAGTTATGGACTTAAACAGCAGACATAATGCTGCTGCCTGTTGTTACTGAGGAAGAAGGTAACAGAGAAGGTTTGGTAGGAAATAAGAATTCTTTCTCAGCTGACAGAGACAATCACATTGGAAAATGGTATCAACATTTCAGTAAAAAATGGATTAAGAGGTAGATTAATAAATTGTCTGGTAAAGTTAACTGTTTAATCAGTGTCTGTGTGTGAGTATACCCAAAGACAGTGATTAAGTCTTTGAAGCCAGAGTGAAAAAAATTGAAAGGACATGTTGAAGACATAACTAGAATAGCAAAGGAAGAATGAAAAATAGATTAATGAATTAAAGAGTGCACAGAATATCAAGAAAATATATAGTTGACTGTTCTCAAGCTAACGGATCTAGAAGATCCCTATGATGCAGTGATTTTGCTCTTTGGTTAAGCAAGATCACTAGAAATTTATGATGAGAACTTTAACAAAGTAAAAGTGACAGAAAGTTGTTTTGGAGAAGCTATTGAATTTTCCTCAATCTGAAAGCAAGAATTGGGTAATCTATGGTTTCTGATTCTTTTCTTGACTTTCTAGTGATGGATTTGGTGGAAATAACTGCTTCAAAACATGCTTGCAATGTGTAAAGCAACTGGTATAAATTTAATATTGAAGATCCAATTGATAATTAGATACATGTTCAACTTTAAGCATGTTTATAGTCTTCCTGTACTCATTAGGTAGACTAGTAGGAACTAGTAATTACAACAGCTTTGAATTTTTCAGCAAAATTTTCTTGGTAAAAATATTGATTCATCAAAAACTTTCCTGCGGTAATGTTTCAATGAAATTTTCCTCTGAGGTGAGTTCAGTATTCCAAGATGAAGGAGGAACTGAGACAATCAGTATCGTGTCAGATTGGTATCCTGGACCAGGCCTTGGAGCACACAAATGCACCTCAGCTGGTCTCTGCTGGCTAATATAGAGCAGAGGCATTAAATCTGGGTCTTTTGCAGGTGGAAAGAGTTACTTCAGAACTAAAGCACCAGCTGCTCTTGGTTGGGTTTCCATACTTTTCTTTGTGAAATAACATAAATTTTCCTGGAGCCTGTCCCACTGACGAATTGACAGTACTTCCTTTACCAGTTAATTTGTTTTTGATTGGCATGTCACCTGCACATTTGAACACCATGTTACACATTCCCCAGCAGGTCAGTGATGTTTTTTATAAGCAAGGGTAGAATTAAAGTTAGCATTCTTTTAAAACTTTGTCTATCAGCTTCCTGATACTTAGTCCAGGATCATTTATCATATGGCTTCAGTTTCCAAGTGATTTTGTTCAAACAGCTGAAGATTTGTCCGTCAATATCACATTATCTAAAACACTGACACCAGTGAGTACTGTATCAAAAGCTTTCTTCAAGTTCAAATGCTGATTACACCTGCTACAATACCTTTACCAGCGTTTTTTTTCACTTCCTAAAAAAAGTTAAGCAGATTTGTTAAGTGTGACTTCTTTAAAATCCATGTTATTACCCATTTTTAGTTATTCAAATTCCATTCTGTCTGGTTCTTGTACTTGACTTGATTCTTCCACTTAATACTTTCACTTAATCACTGAATTTAAAATAATTTTCATAGAAGAATTTTAATGCTTTACTTTGTTACTCTTTGTCCTGAAGTTCATGAAATTTATACTGTGTTTAGTCAACAATTTACTTCTTTGGCTCAGGAAAAGAGATGGTTTTAGCTGGCTTTATTCATATTGGGTTGTACCTTTATCATAGTGCAGCCTTGCTGACTTAAACTTATTTTTTTAATGATAACTTCTAAAACTTTAGTTAGTGATGTTGATCAGAAGTTACTTTTCATAAGATGAGACAGGAATCTGAATACAGAGTTTGAGAAATAGTGTCTTGGACATAAGAGCACAGAAAAAAGATAACTATAGCTGGTTTGTTTCTGCTAGGTTTCCCATTTAATACTTTTTCCCATTGAACACACTCCAAATCTCCAACCTCTACATACCTAAATAATCCAACAGCAAGTCCTTTAGAACATGTAGAAGTGCTTTCAGCAAAAAAAATACTTGAAGTCAGGAAGGTCTTGTATAAAGCACAGGAGCTTCTTTCTTAATTATTTTTATTAGGTCTGTTTTCATTCACTGTGCTAATTCGATTTTTCTTTACTCTGTATGTTTGTATTATACTTTAATAAAATTGCTACAGGTTTTCCTCCATCACTTAAAAAAAAGTATATAAGGCAAAAAAAACCCAACCTGTTGAACACAAATCATTTTACAGAAGCATGTTTAGGCTTTGCTTTTGTTTTTGCAGCAGAAACAGTCTGTTTGAAATATAATAAATCACTTCCTTCACCTGCATGTCTCTGTGCATAGCTATGTGTGCTCATTCTCTTCACAGTCGTTCACTTAAGGAACAGCTGTTACTTGCTCCAACAGGAAGGGAAAGGTGCTAGCAGGCTCGCCAAGACCAGCTGGGTATGTAGAGTTTATTATATCCCTGCAACAGTTTATTCTCCTCAAGACTGACTTATTACTTTCCACTTCTTCATATACAAAACTTCCTGTAGCCAGAGGAAATATAACCCTGTCATAAAATGTCCGCTTAAAGAATCAGATCACCCAGCTTTAGCTCTTTCCTAGTCTCTGTTTCTCTCCTAAGGTATGAACAATTTTAAAATTTCAGGTCATTCAGAAGACTTTGCAATGCCACTTTTGGTATTTACAGGAATCAGTAGCAGTAAATGACTATGTATTCTTCTGTAGGTCATTTTGATTCTTACCATATTTGCAGTCTGAAAGTCTTTCCCATTGATATACATCCAAGATTATGCTTGAAATTACTTAAATGTCAGCACATCGCTATAAAGCCACTTTTTCTCAGGCAATTTCCCCAAATGGACCGTGACCAAGTGTTAAAGCTGAACATCACTCCTGACATTCCAGGTGGTCAAAGATGAGGAATGAGCATAGAATTTCATACCTTGTTGCATGCAAATAGGAAAATTGAGAAAGAAGCTTCATACTTTGTGAAGACTCAATAAATTCAGTTAACAAAGTTTTCAATTTGTCTGGGTGCAAGAAGAGAGATTTTCCCTAGTGTCTGACTCAGGAGCTAAAAAAAATAAAAGGACTTTGGTAAAGATTTCTTGTTCAAATCTGAGAATGCCACCCATTTCCTTAACTTAAATGTCTTTGCTCTGCTTAGCCAGTCTTCTTTTCTATTGACAATGAAAGATTGACAACATTCCTGAATAGTACCAAGTGCTGTGTTGCTTTTGTGCTGTCAGTAACAAAGACAAAACTAAAACTAGCCCAGAATTTCTGGCATCAGCCCTTTAAACCAGTATTTGTACAGAATCTGAAGGTGAAAGCCTACTGTACTAATATCCAGCTGTGATCTGATCAAAGCACTGCTCATTTTAAAGGTAGACTGTGCTTGTAAGAACACTCAAAAACTTTAATAAGAGAATCTGAAAAGCAGACATTAAAAAATACATACATAGACTTGTTTTTCTGTTTTATGGTATATTGTTAGTCTAGGACCTCTCAAATCCTATATATTTAAAAGAATAAAGCAACCAAGAAGGAAAAAAAAGGAAAAAACAACAAAAACAAACAAACAAACCAACCCACCCAGAACAAAAAATATTTGTGAGTAAAAGTTTTGTGCATTGCAGTGGCATCACAAGATAAGAAAAAATGCTCTGGTAATTTTTATTTTAATCACGTGTATAGCTTGCTTTCTGTGGTTTCCCTGTAGGCTGAATAGGTAGTGAAAAAGTAGAAGCAGGCAGGCACTTAGAAGGCAGTTAGACATTAATGAAGGGGTAGTATCAAGTTTAGATTCATACCAAATTGGAGATATATTTGGATTCAGCCTTTTGCTCTTGGTCTATTTCTATTTCACAAATGTAATAAATACAGGGTTTTGTTTCTCTGTGCATACTATTTTATGTAGTTTGGCATGAGAAAATAAATGTCTATACAATACTGTTTATTTCAGACATCTCAAAGTTAGGGATGGGATTCAGATTCCATTGCAGACACATTGAAATGTCTAAATTTAGGTATTTGCAGTGTAGATTTCAGCTAGGTATCTAAACTTACGTAGGATCTATGCTAATCTTTAAAAAACTCTATCAGGTCTTATGTGTGTATCATTTGCTCATTCATTGTTGTCAAATGCCTCTTGTGCCTAGGTATCCTGCCTTACACCTAGCTGCCAGTCCATTAATTGGTAATTTCCCAGCAGTACTGTGTCCATTCTTGTAGACCCAAGTAGATTTCTTAGGCATTGAAGGCATCTCTACTGGCACTAAATGCTGATGTAGGGGCAAATTAATCAAGTTTCTTGAGTTAATTGAGTTGAATTCTACCCAAAGTGCGCTGAGGAGTTTACCAGCCAAGAAACATAATCTAAGTCTCCTCTGCTTTTAGTGAGGAGGATGAGGTTGGATCAGATGACCTCCAGAGGTAATTTCTAACCTCAGTTATTCAATGATTCTGGACTGCATGAAATCTATTAGCCAGCAGGGATATCTGTAAGTCTATTTGCAAACTGTAGAAAGAAGAATTTTCCTGTGTCTTACGTTTCTCATGAAGTGAAAATATACTGTTTGATTTCTCAGTTTTATGTTAGTTGAGGAATTTCAATTAATGTGACCCACTTTTTTTTGCAGGTTTGAGAGAAAAAAAGAAAACAATAAGAAAAAATATTCATAAAACAGAGCAATAGGGTTTCATTTAAGCAAAGTAAAAACTGAAAAATTAAAATCTTGTTAAGATGCTGGCCACTTTTCACTTTCTGTGAAACCTGACTTTGATAAATAATGAAGAAGTTGATGCAGTTAACTGTATAGGCAGATTGTGTTTCCAAGATTTCAATAGAGAATTTTTACCTATTCATCCTGTCTGCCTTCCCAATAGATGGGTACTGGTGGTCTACAACTTTATTAAACACATATTAATGCAAATTTGAATACCTCTGAAAAACAGGATGAAGTCCTGATGTATTAGATTTAGAGACCTTTTTTAAAGTTCAATTTGGTACACTACAAGGTTTCATCTACCATTCTGTACATGAATCTAGACCTCCATGCAACTGATGCATGGGGAGGTTCCCAAAATGCTCTCTATTGCTGAGAGAGTATAATAATAGAGGAATAATAATTAGAGGAAGTAAAATATTCCTGGAACAACGGCAGTTGGAAAGAAAAAGAAGGGCATTTGGAAGGTAAATTATAATTTTCTATAATCATTTCCACTCAGTATAAGAACAGATGTGAAGCACGTGGCTTACAGGACCAGGATTTTGCCAGGAAAAAAAAAACAGGAAAGAAGAATAAAAACATAACTAACTGTAAAAATATGAGCAAATGATTGTGAGCATGTTGGGGATTGTGTTGGACTGGAGACTTGGTCTGCAATTCTTGCCAATGTCTAGGCTAGACCCAACTAAGGGAGGCCATAGTTTGAAAAAAATAATTACAACAGCATGTTTGTATGGGGCAATAAGCCCTTCCAAAAATCAATTGAATAGTCACTTTCTATTGTGTTCAAAAGAAAAGAAAAACAACTCAGTTTTTATAGTGTGTCATTTACCCTCTGAATGCCTCAAAATAATCTGGACTCTGTCCATCAGGACCTTTGACAGTGAGGGGTTTTTGTGGAACAATGAACATATTAACTCTTGCACAGACCCAACCCCTTTTTAACAAGTGAATATCATTATATTAGTCATCATTCCTTAGAGTGCCCCTAGGGGCTGGACTTCCAGGAACAACATTGTACATTAAAGCATTTTTTCTGATGTAAACCTGTTGAGTGAAAGCATTACCACATCTAACTGCAAGATAGGTGAAATGTTGGTTGACATTGTGATGCTGTTCCTGTAAATTTCGTACTGCCTTCGGTAATGTTATAAAAGATATTTTGACAGGTAATGCCAAATTGATGTACTAGCTAAGATGCATGGTATTTAGAGGGACATCCCCATCTGCAGTAAAAATATGATCACAGTATTTTTATGGTCACATTATGGTGCATATACTTTTATCCTCTTTCATTAAAAAAAAAACAACTCATAGAAAGTTGACTTACTGAAAGTTTAAAAAAATCTTCCTGTCTTCCATGCTTACTTGTCACATTATATTTTAGATTATTTTGATGTTTGTATGAAAACCACATTAAACCTAAACAAATACATGTAGTTGTGGAATGTCATATTTCCCGTTCCTCAGTGTTTATGTAAAGAGGGAAAACAACACATGTTACAGAGCTGTTCAGTTAAGGTTTGAAATCTCTACTACGTTAAAATTCTATTTTCTGCACTTGATTCTTTGGAATCCTTCCATACCAGTCAGCACTGCTGGAAGGACAAGTTGGTTGAAGTCTACAGCATATCCACTGGCTATTCTTGTTGAGAAACCCTGAGTTACCTAAAATACACTGAATCAAGAAGAAAACAGGAGAAAAACTCTCCTTTTTTTGTAATATCGATGTGAAACTGGTTGCAGCTGCATGAAGCTGTGTTTATGTCTCTTTGTGACAGCAATGACTATAGTACAGGATTTGTGAAATATTTAAGCACTGTTACCTGAGAGTTCATAACAGCATCAGAAAAGGAAATACAAAGAATACAACATGAATAATGGGAAGCAAACTGCTTTAACTCGCAGAAGGAACATAAAAATGAGCTAGTTTTATTTACAGCAAAGGAAAAAAATAAATCTATTGTACCTACTAGGAATATTCTCCTTTTGCCCCAAAGGCCTGCTGTCTTTGGTAGGCAGAGCATTGAGCTTTGAAAGCAAAATGGTAATTGGCTTGTAGCAGACTTTTAGAGTAAAATTCTTCCTATAATTTCCTAAATGTAATTTTGAATACTTTCAGCAAAACCCTAAAAATTAACAAAGAACTCTTACAATCCTGAGTGGTCAATGGACAATGTTTGTGTGAAGTAAACCAGAGAAAAGAGAGTCTAATGCAGATGGATGTGTTTCCATCTTATAATGAATCACCTTGTCTAGAAATTATGTCTGAACCAAAGGCGTGGCCTACATGACTTTTTAGTTTTCATGCCGTTTTCTAGCAAGGTCCTCAAGTGAAAGTTTACACATAGAGGAGCCTAGAACATTTAAAATTTGGGCTGTTATATCTAAGAATTTACAGTATTGAGTTACTGACATAAATGACCTATAAAAGGAACAGAAAGAGTCTGGCACATCAGTGTGGGATTTGGGACTGCCAGCCTGTTGAGAGATGAGGTCTAATCTAAATGGTAGGAAGCACTAAAGAAAAGTGTCTCTGAACTTGATTTTCACCTAGACTCAGATGCTTATTTCCAAACTGCAGAAAGAAGGATTCACAGCCTAAGTCCTTCACTTGTTTGTGATGCACGTGCAATTGTTAAACACAATTGTTAGTTATCATAATTATTGTAATGGGCATTCAGAGAGGAATGCTAGGTAATAATGTAATTGGAATACAATTAAAATTGTATATTTTTTCCTTTCAGGAAAATTTCTGAGGTTCAGAGACAAAATAATTTGATTGTTCATATCAAAGTTTTGTTCCTTTCTTATTATTCAAAACTTAATTTTCCTCCAAAATCTTAGTTTCTTTTTTTAAAATCCCATCTTCTGTAAACATTTTTAGTGACTTGAATAAGAAAATATATACAAAAGAGACAAGGAAATTATTTTTTTATTTCTTTTACTACAGAAATAAGGAGAAATAAGAGGCACCCAGTCAGTTTTCACACTGAGACACAAATTCAGAATTTTGAAAGTATTTGTGATAAGAACTATAAAAAGAATAACAATTAGCAAACAATAAAAAGTTTATAAGCACAGAAGTCAATAAACTATTGTTCACAGACATTTCTGAAGTTTTCTATTCTCAAGCCTTGTGAGATTTTTTTTGAGAAGTTTTAAAATATCAGACTCAAAGTTATGATATTAAGTTGATAACTGACAAAGGTGCATTTATGTATTTTAAAAGCTTGCTTTTATAATTTAACTCTCCTTTTTTTCAGAGATAAAGCAGTCATGGTGCTAACAATAACTTCAAATTAATACAAACTCAGGAGAAGTGCTCAGATTAGCAGCACAAAATATTTGGTGGTGGTTCAGTATAAACACTTAAAAGCTCAGCAGAAGGTGTAATTGTGTCTCTACTTGAAAGATCAGGAACCCTCTCATAATTCCCATTTGGTCACTTGTAAAATTTCTAATTTCTCCCATTTAAAAAGTGTGCCTGACCTGCTGATTCCAAAGATCTTATAAACGTTATTAAATTTACAATTATTTCCTAAACCAGGGATTATCCCTGTTTTTTTGCCCATGTTAATCATCACAGCTCAGTTAGCCTTGACAAAGCATGCCAAGCTTTTCCATGATAAAGATCAGGCTCTTTTTAGCAGGGCTATACCATAAAGCTGCTGTACAACTTTCACCCAGACCTGTAAAAGCTGGTAATAATGAAAATGGCATAGAAAAACAAAAGCTTTGTTGTCCTATGGAAATTTTTATGAAGCAAAAATCACAAGACATGATTTAAAGTAACCTCTGAGTTTGTGGCCTCATGTGGTTGGCTGACTCACAAGGATCAAAGGTAGGACATAAGACATCATTTCCATTAGAGGAGAACACTTTACTCGCCTGTAGCATGGGGTCAAATGAGGCCTTGATTTTTATCATGACAGCAATGAAACAAGTGAAGTAATTCCTTTTTTTTTTATATGATAAAGAACATCACTGTGGAGGATGAATTGAATCTGGAATTTATTTCATTGTCTGTTGTCAATAATACATCCGTTAATTATGGGAAGCATATTTCTCTGCTGCAGAGATTAAAAACACTACAACTAAAAGCAGCTGCCAACCAGTTGCAAATCACATCTTTCATAACTACACTAATTCAGCCTGAAATCCTGGTGACTTATTTCTGAAGTATTTGTCATTAAAATAAATGCCCATTTTATTCAACAACACAGAAATATATTATGTTATTGCAAAACTGATGAGCATACTGGAACATTTGCTACATCTCCAGATTGTAAGAGGACATGTTGCTGCCACGTTGGTTTCTCAGGACCACATCAAGTCTGTCTTCTGCAGTACAGTTAAACTTTCTTCAGCATGGTGAGTTGAATACAAGGTCTGTTTTCTCTTCAAAGGTTTTGATGGCTTGGGGTTATGGTTTAAGATGAGGGTTATGACACAAAGAAACTGTCTACCAAAGACATAAGCTGTGGAGTTAAAGGTATTTTCTCAGTGGCTATCCCAAACTTTGGAAGGAGTTCTTACAGTAACAAAAGACTAATGCTCACTATGTCTATGAACTGCCTTTTCTAATGTAAATATATATTATTCAGGTTATACTACAAAATGAGATAGAAAAAAACCCCAAATTTTTAATACTCTGGTGATGCAGGAAGTACAAGTACCCATATAAAATACTTTAATGGCTCGTGCAAAGATGGATAAGAAAATCAGAGTATCATTTGGGCAACTATTCGGGACTTCTTGTATTTCCAAATGGCTAACATTTTAACCGATCAAACTGACTTTATGCCAAAGTTAACAAGATCTCTTAGATACAAACATAGTATGGGCTAGCCTGTGGAGAGAGGAGACTATCCTGTACCAAGTCCTAGGATGATTATTGGTGTAGTAGTTTTGGCTCCAAGCTGGTTTCACCGTATTAGCACTGGTTTCACTTTATAAACGCTGAATTTTCAACAATTTTTGTCTTTCTTGTATTTTGGAGTGTTGCTCCTCACAGTCCACAGATGTCTCCCTAACTTTTCAGAATCCTTCTTGGATTTGGGATAGCAAGCATTGAACTGAAGTCAGTAAGTCTGGCTGGATTCAAGCTGAGTTGTTTCTAATCCATATTGCCCAGGGACTTTTGTAGCACCTGCATTGTTGGGAAAATACATTATTCAAGTCTATCAGTATTTTGGATAATGGAAAGCCAACTTTGTGTTGAGATCATCATATTTTACAAGACATGGCTCAGTCTTGCTTCACAGAACCACAGAATGGATTGGAAGAGACCTTTAAAGGCTATTTTAGAGCAATCCCTCTGCTACGGGTAGAGACATCTTTCACTAGATTAGGCTGTTCAAAGCCTCATTCAACCTGACCTTGAACACTTCCACTGATGCGGCACCCACCACTTCCCTGGGCAACCTGTTCCAGTGTCTCACTGCCTTCATTGCAAAAAATGTCTTCTTTATGTCCAATCTAAATCAACCCTCTCTCAGTTTAAAACCATTGCCCCTTGTTCTGTCACTACAGCTAAAGTCTCTGTCTTTTTGTAAGTGCCCTTTATATATGGAAAGTTCACAATAAGGTCTCCCTGGAATCTTCTCTTCTCCAGCCTTTCTTCACAGAATAGGTATTCCAGCTCTCTGATCATTTTCATGGCCCTCCTCTGGATCTGCTCTTACAGGTCCACATCTTGTGGTCCCACTACAGAAACTAACATCAGCATTCTGTTAATGCGGTGGCCTACACATTTCTACTTCTCTGAAGTGAAATAGCTACTGTCATTCCCTTTCTACTGCCAGTTCATGCCTGTATATTACTTCTTTCCTACCTCCTTAGCTAGTTTTCTGCTGAAAGATAAGTTTTTTTCTATATACTTTTCTATTTACTTTCCTAGCTCCTGTGTCCTGCTTGAATGCTTCAAAGTTTTTGTATATTTTCAGTTCTTTTCTCTTTAAACTTGCCACCGTATATCTGGTTCATTCTCCCTCACACTTCCCCCGTTCTTGATTAGGAGACTACAAAATGGGACATAGTCCAAAAAAGTGCATCTGGTATATTTTTCAATTTTGGCTCAGCCATGCGACCAGAAGTTGAAGAATGGAAGGATTTAAGCCATCTGGCAGCATTAATGTGAGGAGATACTGCTATTTTATTTTTTAATGGCTCCCTCCCAGCTTTGCAAACCACTGATTCTGCTTTTGCCTTTAAGTAACTCTTGCAGCTGTGGCTAGATCTTTGGTTTCTCCTTATCTCCTTACACCATGGTAATGGAAGTATGCAGTTATTAATTACAAAATCATACTATTATTTATTTTTTAATGTTTATAACCTTATTTCATATCTGATTACATTGAATTATATGCAGGGAATTACTGTATTTTCTTGTGTATGCCTCTGTAACACTTTATTGGATATGGTTTTCAACCTAATTTTGGACATCTATTAAAATCTAAACAATAGAGCTGAATGAGCTGAACATGGTATTAATTTTTTAAAGAGGATGATCTTTAAAATCCATAATTAAAATGTTTCTTACTTCTGTGTACCAGGAACAGACAAATTCCATTACAAAAATTTATTTCTGCATTAGCTTGCTTGTGTTCATCTACTGAGTATTACTTCAACAAACAGTAAAAGTAGAATAAGTAGTGTGATATTCAGCTACTATGTTGAAGAAATAATGTTCAGCTTTTGCTCTTAGCTAAATCTGCAAAATATTGGAGTCAACAGAATTCCACTGATGTACTATTAGTCTAAACAAATATCAGCTCCTGGACTCTACTGTGTTCACTAAGGGACAGCCAATGAAAAATTCTGCCTAGCCTACAAGTCTTTCTACTGAAATTAATTATGGTATTTGAAAAGTGTCAGTAGGATTCATTTCAATGAGTTACCACTAGAAAACGGTAAGCTCTCCAGAATAGAGGCATGGTTCATTTTCCTGAATGGAAGCATGTTGTATCATTTGAGACACAGCACTGAAGTTATTTAGACATCCTCATTTGACCAACAAATAGGACCCGTGAGAGAGATCTGCAGCCTTTCAGAAGAGCAGATGGTAGCTTAGCAGGATACCCTAGTGTCTACAACACTAGATACCTCTGCCTGAAGCTGCCCAAATTAATTTCCCTCTCTCCATGAAGGCAGTGTCATCTTCACTGAATAATTCATTCAAGACAAAGATGATCTTGTCTCCCTGCACTGACTATGGGGAAACCAGGAGGAACACCTTGGCCAAGATGTCCAACTCTGAAACAACAGAAGTTCTTACTTTAATTGATCCAACATCACAGAATCACAGAATATTAGGAGTTGGAAGGGACCTTGAAAGATCATCCAGTCCAACCCCCCTGCCAGCGCAGGATCACCTAGACTAGGTCACACAGGAACGCGTCCAGATGGGTTTTGAATGTCTCCAGAGAAGGAGACTCCGCAACCTCTCTGGGCAGCCTGTTCCAGTGCTCTGTAATCCTTACAGTAAAAAAGTTTTTCCTCATGTTCAGATTGAATCTTCTATGCTCCAGTTTGCTCCCACTGCCCCTTGTCCTGTCACTGGCTACCACTGAGAAGAGCCTGGCTCGTTCCTCCTGA
>NW_010156255.1:0-35400 GCF_000695765.1 Mesitornis unicolor
AGTTACAGGCCTCCAACTGGACTGCGCCCCAAATACCTCCAAATAATATCCATCTCATCTTACCATCTAGATAATCTTACCCATCTCTTACTATCAAAGACTTCAGGAAGACCAGTCTGGATAAGCATTTTGTTCAGAAGTAATCTTTAAATCTACTGTTGCCTCCTGCTGTTGCCTCCGACCTGATCATTGTCTTTCAGCCCCAGCAGATTAAATGGAGGGTTAAATACCGAGTAAAATTTCTTACTGGACCTTTTCTCCTGCTTCTCCTTCACCTGCAAATGTGATATGTGTGTTCAAAATTGTCCTGACCTCATTTAGAATGACTTCTAAGCCTCCTTGATATAATCTCAGTGACCAAAGAAAATAACTCCTACTTAATTGGGAAGACTTTAAAAAAAGAAGATATTTGTGATAAGAGTTGGCTTCACTATTCATTCCTGTCTGAACAGTAGTAGAAAGAAGAGGGTAAAAATATAAAATAGTATATGTTGTAAAGTATTGTCTCAAAAATGCTTCACATATGAATGAGCAAAAGGAGTACAAGATCAGTAGTAAAAAAAAGTCAGTAGGAAAAAATATGTGTATTAACTACTGAATTTGAACATCTACAAAATAGACAGCTGTGTTTGAATTAGTCATACTCATCTCCCTTTTTAGTCACTCACTGGAGAAAAATAGGAACTTCTAAATTGTGATTCATATGGTCTATTTTTAGGTTTCTACATAAGGATGAGGATGAGATATGACAGAAATTCCCTATTTTTATCTTTCGACTATAAAGAGAGTCCTGACAGCCACATTTCAGATGGTTATGTCTATATTGTAAATGTCTAATGTCATGTGGTATCAGTACATAATAGTGGAAGAGGTGGAACAGTACGTAATGGCAACTTCCTTGGAAAAAGAGGAAAATTAAAGTAATGGCGGGGGGGGAGTGTTGGGGGAAAAAAAAAAAAAAAGAAAAAAAAGATTCCTGCAGACACAGACATGTAGAGGCACTTGAGCAGATGGTGATAGAAGATCAGCCAGGATTCCAGTTACTACATAGCCAAGTGAATGTGCAGATCAACCCTACTTCCTTTTCTGGAACACAAGTGTTGAATCAGAGCAGAACTATCATTCTGCTAATGAATTAATAGATCTACTGATAGAAAAGAAAAAAGAGTAAACAAAACAAAACCCAAAAGACTATTTTCAGACTTTCCCATCTTTTTACTGATCATAGGTGTCACTGTTTGACCAACCACTAAAATAATTTGTAAAAAATTTCTGAATCCTCCAGTTTGAAGACTGAAAGTAAAGCTCTGTAAGTAGGTGAATGCAGTGTTTTGTAAGTAATCGTGTGCTAATCGAATTCAAGACTATAGTATTCCCAGCATATTGAACCTGCAGCTATCGTAGTTTAAGTAGAATGTTTGCCAGCAAGAAATTGTGCATCTGATACTGAAATAGTAACAGAAATAAGAACACTAATGCAAGAATTACAGGAACAGAAAAGAAATCAAACCATTTTCTGCTGTAAGAAATGTTTTGATATTTAATATGGCAATCCTACTCAGACATCTTTTCTTGCTAGATTCAAACAAAACTATTCATAAATTGTAAAACTGCAGCCCACCAAAATGTACCAACATTTGTACAATGTACCAGTATTTGCTTGCTATTTGCACAGCAAAATTTGATTTGTAAACCAAAGTACTCCTTCCTGCTGCAGTTGAACTCCTACCTATTTGTGAGGCTACATCTTATTCATTATAATTTTTAAAGCTGTATATTTTCCTATGAATGATGCTAAAGAGGTTAGGTGAGACTGTTTCCTCAGCATTCATAATTAATATTATTTCCTTAAAACTGGAAGAAATTATCAAAATCAAGTGTAATGTGGACACATCTATGGAAATGAATACTGGAAAGGAAGTAGGGTACAGGAGGAAAGGGTGATGAACACAGAGGAGGGTAGATGAAATCTTGTTCATTCTTACACTCAAGGCAGATCTTGAAGACCTTAACCAAAAGTATTATCAATAATCTTTCTAGTTTTCAGGATAACACATCATTTAGCTATGCAGCCAAGTACCATAGCTTTGCAGTGCTTTGTTGTGAACATGACTGGTGCTCTATCCTTGCAGATAAGAAAATGTCATTCATTCTACCTTCCAGAACATCTTACTTTTTAATTTATGAAAACTCTGTATTAAGTCTATACTTACTTTGTTGCTGACTTTTAAGTGGTATGTTCTTTCACTTGCCCAAAAGAGTTGTTTAGCTTCCATAAGTAGTGACAAGAATGATAAAAGCAATACAAAGGTCTAATTGAAAAAGGAGTATGGAAATGCTGATTTAGACTATACGCTATGAATGGATTTACACTGAGTTCAGCTCCAAAATATCTAAAATCCTGTTAAAGTATGTTATTTCAAAATAGAGAAGTACATGAGCTAGAGGTAAGATCAGCTGTCTTCTCACCTTGGAAGTCAATTATTGCCAACTATTCTAGCCCACAGTTTCCCCTTTTAAAGAAAAATGCACTATATAAAATCTAATCTAATTCTGTTTTAGCAGAACATATATAATTCATAGTCTCAGTGTACCATATGTGATCATTGACTGTGCTAAATGGATGAAAGAATATGTGAATAACTTTTATGCACTGAATAAAAAGGTAGTGCATAATGTACAATGTAATGACAGATCACCTATTTCATAAAACAAGCAGACAGAAATATAAAAGCTATTTAATTCACAAACTGTTCAAGGATTTTTTTGAGAGGGGTAGATATGATATTCTTTTACAGTATTTGCTGGAAAATATAATCTCTTATATTTAAAGTCTCAGAGTATATTTAAAGTCTCATTTCAAGTCATGTCAGAACTGGGATAAAACTCAGGGATGATTCTGCAACATTCTGCAAATAAATCTTCATCCAGTTACTTCTGGACATGGATATGTATTTTACTACATATATTCACAATTACTTCAGAATCTCTTTTTTTTTCTTCATTTCCTTCTTTCTCTTAGTTAATCAGGTATTGTATTACATCCCTTTAAATAAGTAGTTCTTAGCCATTTGAATCAACCTGATGATCTGTCTTTTCTGCAGCATTTTCTTGACACTATTTACTGTAACGGCTTCTGAGGAAGTTTCTATCTTACAGCAGACACTAATAACTTTCCCAGAAACTCACGTTTACTTTCTACTGACATTAATGGTCTCTGTTACACAAACTGATTTTTTCTAATTGAAATGCATTCACACAGTATCACTGTCCTTGGCATTAATTGACACTTCTGTTCGCATCATCAGCTGAGAGATTAATGACAGTTTGAAGACTGAAGCTATCCTATCATTTCTATAAGATGTTTCCTACATGTCAGATTTCAAGTGCATGAACATAGTAAGACAGGGACCTAGCTGATAAACAGAGAATGTAAGATTGTGAGTTTTTCAAGTAATTTTGAAAAAAAATTATTTTGCAACCTCTTACCACCCCCCAGCAAGAAAACCCTTCTGTCCCCTCAAGAAACCTTAAATATTGTCATTTTCTATGGGAGCTGAATATCTATAATAGAAAAAGAAATTATGTACAGATTACTTTATTTATATCAAATTAACTTCTTTTTAAATATCTGTATTTATAATATACATACTGTCGTTACAGTATACATTTTTGAGTTAGAGCTGTGTGAATCCTGAGGATCATACATGCGGTTTCCAAAATGTTTTATTCTGGTCAAGACAAATCAAGACTTCCAATGTGAAGTATGACATATATAGAGAAACTAAAATAAATGTGTCTTTTTTTATTTTAAAAGATCCTCTTCCATCCATGGACATCTTATTTTTAAATAATTGAGCTCTCATAAGAGGTTATGAAAGGCATGAACTTGCAATTTAACAATGCGGTGTAAATCGCAGTTTGAATGCTGTAGGATTTCATCTGATGATCCACAATTCATAAGTCATTTATTTTAGTAAATCTCCTTGATGTATCAGTTCAGAAGTGCCATGATGTGCCATTATAAAGCATTGTCAAATGGTTTGTGGAAACACTCATACAAATGGCAAAGATTCTGATTATCACTAAGGGTTCAAAGACTTGTGCTATTACTCTGTGTCCTTTTCATTATGTTTTCACAGTCCAATGTTCTATTACATACCACACTGTACTGCATTGAGTGGTTATTTTTTTCTTGGAAGAATGTAGATATTTTCATTATATAGTAATTTTTTTTCCACAGTAAATGCAATTAACACTGAATTATATGTAACAGTATAGAACTAGATAGGTGAAAAAACAGGTGAAAAATGTTCAACACAAGCAGGAGAAATTACATGTTTCATATTCAAAATCACATCTATTCAAAAAAGGAACATATATCTCCCATGCAAAGGAGAAGTAGAAGACATAATCAAGCACCATAAAGATGGTGTTGAGTTTGTCACTAATGATGTTTATTTTTGTAATGGAGACAAAGAGAGAATTAGGATCAAATGAATCATAGAAGACATTATCCAAAGGAATTACCAAGCCTATAAAGAAAGAATACATTTTTTGGGGAAAAAAATGGCCACATGATGTGAAAGGGATCATGGTTTAATAGCAAAAATCATTGATAAATTTTGTAAGAAGAAAAAACAGTCTTCCCAAGTTCCAGAATTGTTCAAACCACCTATTTATGTTTCTAGTTTACTAGACATTTGTTGTGTTACTTTGTGGCTGGTTTACATTTTTCTTATGTTTCATTTGCATTAGATTTCTTTTAAAGAATCACAAAATCACAGAATTGTTGAGACTGTAAAAGACCTCTGAGATCATCAAGTCCAGCCTATGACCTAACACTACCACATTGGCTAGACCATGGCACTAAGTGCCACACCCAGCCTTTCCTCAAACACCTCCAGGGATGATAACTTCACCACCTCCCTGGGCAGTCCATTCCAATGCCTGATCATCCACTCTGTGAGCAAGTGCTTTCTAATATACAGCCTAAACCTTCCCTGGCACAACTTCAGGGTATGCCCTCTTGTCTTGTCACTAGTTGCCTGGGAGAAGAGCCCGATCCCCACCTCCCTTCAGGTAGTTGTAGTGAGTGATAAGGTCCCCCCTGAGTCTCCTCTTCTCCAGGCTAAACAACCTCATCTCCCTTAGCCTTTCATTATAAGACTTTCCCTCTAGTCCCTTCACCAGCCTTTTTGCTCTCCTCTGGACCTATTCCAGTACCTCAATATCATTTTTAAGTGAGAGGCCCAGAACTGTACACAGTACTCGAGGTGCGGTCTCACCAGTGCTGAGTACAAAGGAAGAATTACATGCCTAGTCCTGCTGGCCACACTATTCCTGATACAGGCCAGGATCCCATTGGTCTTCTGGGCCACATGGTCACATTGTTGGCTCATGTTCAATTGACTGTCAGCCAGTACTCCCAGGTCCTTCTCTGCTAGGCCACTCTCCAGCCACTCTTCCCCCAGTCTGTAGTGCTGCATGGGGTTATTGTGGCCAAAGTGTAGGACCTTGCACTTGATCTTGTTAAACTTCATACCTTTGGCCTTTGCCCATTGACTCAACCTGTCCAGGTCCCTCTGCAGCCTCTTCCTACCCTCTGGCAGATCGACACTCTCTCCCAATTTGGCATTGTCTCCAAATTTACTAAGGGTAGACTCAATCCCCTCATCCAGGTAATCAATAAAGATGTTGAATAGAACTGGGCCCAGTACTGATCCCTGGGGGACACCATTGGTCACTGGACACCAACTGGATGCAGCATTATTCACCACCACTCTCTGGGCCCAGTCATCCAACCAGTTTTTAACCCAGCGAAGGGTGCACCTGTCCAAGCCACGTACTGCTAGCTTTTCCAGGAGGATGTTGTGGGAGACTGTGTCAAAGGCTTTGCTGAAATTGAGGTAGACCACATCCACTGCCTTCCCCTCATCCACTAGGTGGGTCACCCAGTTGTATAAGGAGATGAGATTTTTCAGGCAAGACCTTCCTTTCCTAAACGCATGTTGGCTGGGCCTGATTCCCCAGTTGTCTTTTACATGCCGCTTGATGGCACTCAGGATGATCTACTCCATAATCTTGCCTGGCACCAAGGTCAGGCTGACAGGCCTAAAGTTCCCTGGATCCTCCTTCCAGCCATTCCTGTGGATGGATGTCACATTGGCCAACCTCCAGTCATCTGGGACCTCCCCTGTTAGTCAGGACCGGTGATAAAGGGTGGAGAGTGGCTTAGCCAGTTCTTCCTCCAGCTCCCTCAGCACCTTAGGGTGAATCCCATCTGGACCCATAGACTTGTTGGGATCTAAGTGGTACAGCAGATCACTACCTCCCTCCTCCTGGGTTACAGGGGTGTGTTCTGCTCCCCATCTCTGTCAACCAACTCAGGAGCCCAGTGGCCCTGAGGGTAGCCAGTCTTTTTGTTAAAGTCTGAGGCAAAGAATGTGTTAAGTTCCTCAGCCTTTTCCTTATCTTCAGTTACTAATTTACCTCCTCATCCAATAGGGAATGGAGATTTTCCCTGACCCTTCTTTTGTTATTAATATATTTATAAAAGCTTTTTTTATTATTCTTAACAGAGATAGTTAGATTAAGTTCTAACTGAGCTTTTGCATCTCTAATTTTCTTTCTACGTGACCTTACAACATCCTTAAACACTTTCTGCTTCACCTGCCCCTTTTTCCAGAGTTGATACACTTTTTCTTTATTTCTGAGTTCATGCAAAATCTCTCTGTTCAGCCAGGCCAGTCTTCTTCCCCGATGGCTCCTTTTTTGGTACATAGGGACAGCCCATTCCTGCGCCTTCATAATTTCATTCTTAATGTAAGCCCAGCCTTCCTGGACCCCTTTGCTTTTGAGAGCTGTTTCCGAAGGGACTTTCTGAACTAGCATCCTGAATAGATCAAAGTAAGTCTTCTGGAAGTTCAAGGTGGAGGTTTTGCTGATAACCCTCCTTACTTCACCACATATCGAAAAATCTGAAAGGCTAATGGTAACCTGGGCTGCATTAGGAGGACTGTTGCCAGCACATCAACAGAAGTGATCCTTCCCCTCTACTCAGCATCGGTGAGACATACCTAGAATACTGTATCCAGTTATGGGCTTCCCAGTACAAGAAATATATGGTGCAACTGGAGACAGTCCAGCAAAGGGCCACTAAGATGTTTAATGGACTGGAGCATCTCTCCCATGCAGAAAGTCTGAGAGAGCTGGGACTGCTTAGCCTACAGAAGAAAAGGCTTGGAGGGATCTCATCACTGTATATAAATAGGTGACTTGAGGGGACAAAAAAGAAGATGGAGCCAGGCTCTTTTCACTGGTGCCCAGTGACAGGGCAAGAGACGATGAGCAATAGCTGAAATACAGGAAATTCCATTTAAACAGAAGAAAAAGCTTTTGAGTGTGAAGATGCTAAACACTGGACCAGCTTACCCAGAGAGTTTATGGAGCGTGTATTCTTAGAGATGGTGAAGACCAGACTGGGCACGGTTCCCAGTAACCTGTTGTAATGGTTCCTGCTTTGAGTATGAGGGTTGGACTAGAGACCTCTAGAGGTCCCTACCAAGCTCAGAAATTGTGATTCTGCAAAATTGTTCTTTGGGTCAGTTCTTCTCTGATCCAGTAATTCTGGAAAATTTTAAGACTGTGGTCTTCACTGGCCTTGTAGCAAAAGTCTTCTGGAACCCTGTTAAGAAGGTCTCCTTGCCAAGCAGCATTCAGAAATTACAATTTTCACTAAAGTTAGTAGAGAGTACTGTGTTAGGAAACATGAGGTTTAAACCATATGAGATAAATGAATTGAAGAAGTTGAAAATAATCTTGTCCATATAAGATTATGTGAAGCATTTAAAAATCAAAAAAATATTTTCAGAATCCATTTGATAGTCTAGGTTTGAATAACAAAATACAAATTTTAAATGAAGTGGTAAACTGAAACCAGACTGTCAGTATCCACATGGCAAACAACATTAGATGTTTAATCTAGGGGAAAGATTTTGTACATGGATAGTAGTGCTGTTAGAACTAAATACTACATAAGGGCTGTGATGAGTTGACCTTGGTTGGCCACCAGATGCCCACCAATTCACTCTCATTCCCCCTCCTCAGTAGGACAAAGGGAGAAAATACGTTCGAAAAGCTAGTGGGTCAAGATAAGGACAGGGAGGTCATTCACCAATTTCTGCCATGGGCAAAACAAACTTGATTTGGGGAAAATTAATGTAATTTATTGTCCATTAATCACAGAGTAGGTTTGTAAGAAACAACAACAACAACAACAACAACAACAACAACAATAACAATAGCAATAACAGCAACAACTTAAAACCACCATCCCCTCACCCCACTTTCTTCCCAGGCTCATCTTCACTCCTCACTTTTCTACCGCCTTTCTCCTGGGCAGTGAAGGGGGATGGGAATGGGAATTGCGGTGTGTTCATAACATTTCATCTCTGCCACTCCTTCCTCTTCAGACTTTTCCCCTGTGTCACCGTAGGGTCCCTCCTATGGGATACAGTCCTTTATGAACTGTTCCAGTGTGGATCCTTCCCATGGACTGCAGCTCTTCAAGAGCTAATCCAGTATGGGTTATTTCCATGGGGTAAAGTTCATAAGGAACAGATTGCTCCAGCATGGGTTCCACACAGGCCACAATTCGTGCTAGAAAATCTACTCTAGTGTAGACTCTCCACAGGCTGCAGTTTCTTTCAGGACATCCCCATCTACTCTGGCACAGGGACCATCTTGGGCTGCAGTGTGGATATCTGATTTTATGTGGTCTGCTATGGGCTCCACAGGGTCAAGTTGCATCACTCTGTTCTTCTCCACAGGCTGCACGGGAATCTGTGTTTTGGTGCCTGGAGCACTTCCACCCCCTCCTTCTCTGACCTTGGTGTCTGCACAGTTGTTTCTTATTTTCTCACTTTTCTCTCAGGGGTGTTGAACAGCATTTTTTACTCATCTTTAAATAACTTATCATGGAGGAGTCACCAACACCTCTGATGGGCTCAGCTATGGCCAGTAGTGGGTCCATCTTGAAATTGGCTGGAACTGGCTCTGGCTGACATGGGGGCAACTCCTGGTGTCTTCTCACAGAAGCCACCCCTGTGGGGTCCCACTAACAAAATCTTGCTATGTAAACCCAATAGAGGAGCATTGACAGTTATTTAGTGACAACATGCTCTAATACTGATCTACCCGTGACAGAAGAGAGGATTGGCCAGTGAAACCTTCCATTTAGCAACATCAGACCATGCCACAGTACTGCATCTGCAAAGCCACAGCTCCCTCCTCCTTCATTCCAACACTTGACAAGTGGAAGCCGTTTCAACAGTAACATCATATTTGTTTGTATATTCCTTATTCTACAGCAAACAGAGGCTTGTGTTGAGATTCTTAGGGTGACCAGCTGGCTGGCTCCCCCAGACCAGTGGGTCTCCCAGTTGCCCAGGCACTATGTCCAGTCTGACTGGCTACCAGATGGTATATGTTCACAGGCTGAATTGATACACTTTTTCATGCCATGAAACCACTGACATCTTGTGCAGATCTGCACTAATTTGCTTCATTATCGCACATCCTATTTCAAGTTTCTTATCTCTCTTGTCCAGCAATGTACTTAAACATGCATAACTTTAAGAACAGGATTAATTGAGTTCCCTAAATAGGACTATTCATATTTTAAAATATACACACATGCTTGAATCAGAGTCCAAATGTTTCAGCAATTCCTCCTTAGATTGTTTTTGGATTGGATCAAATCATGTTCTCATGAGCCTCATGAGTAATCATATAATCATGAATCATGCATTCAACAAAACAGGACAAATCACCAGCTTTATTTGTTATGCAGATAGATCATCTGACTTGCTCTAGATGTTTCTGAATGAATAATGGATTCTTGCCCACTAGCCAGTATTGTTACCAGGTCTGGGGTTTTTTTTTGCTTCTATTGTCCTCTTCTAACTGGACTATAAAGGCCATTCTATTTGATCAGGTCTTATGGATAAAACTGTATCTTTTAAAATAACAGAGGACTTGGTACTCCTTGCATTTAAACAACTGGAAAAATATGGAAAACAGCAATGACACATGAAGTTTGGCAGATGGGGACATTATAGAAGGATGCCTCCTCTTCTGAGTCTTCACAGAATTTCTTGCCTTTTACAGTGAGTCAAAGCTCTGCTTCTGTGTGAGAAACCGTTACATGTAGTATTCTGATTTAAAAATGTCACAGATGTCAGCAAAGAAATCAATACTGCTTTGTGCAGATTTTTCTCTGCATTTGCATCTACCCTCTGGCTGCTCCTTGAAGAGCTGGTAACTCCCAGAGTCAATTTGACTTGTGATCTTGTGAGTCGAGAGGTAATACCTTTTAATTCTATAAACATTTCTTCCTCAAATCTGTCCTTCTCAGGTTTCGTATCGGAGTTTTCAGGTCACTGCTTTACATTCTGAGCTTGAAGGGCACCCTTTGTCCCAGGTGTTGTTTTCCATATCCTAAGATAGATCATCCTCAATGGATTAGGTTTTCTTTGTAAACTGGATTATTTCCTCTAATTCTTATAAACCTTACTTAAAATTACTCTATCTTATTTATATATATAACTTAATGCTAGACTTCACTCATCTTCAAAAGCCATGGCAACCATTCCTCACAAAAGAATAACCAAAAGAGGCCGTGCTGTGCAAAGCAGCCTTTTTTTTTTTTTCAGTGCTATGTGAACATCTAAAATAGTATGAAACACTGACAACTGAGAGAGCACTGCAGAAAAGGCCAGTGCCAATTTTTTTCTTAGTGCTTCTTTTTTTTTTCTTGATGTCCCATTTACCTTTGGCCAGCAGCATCTGACAGTTTGAATTTATCAGAGGCACTCAGAGTAGAACAGCTCTGTGTCACTGTGTCTTCCTGCTATCAAAGGAGCTAGGCGTAGAAGAAAACAGAGTTTCCAGGGCATTGTGACCATATTTGAGGCTGGCAGAGTGCCAACAGAGAGCAAAACTAACAGGTCTTTTATTACTAATGCTGTATAACAGTGAAGAGCTATCCTTCTTAATGAAACAGCAACTCTACTGATATACTGTGCCACTGCTGCATGCATAATTTAAATTCAGAAAAAGTAAATATGGAATTGTCCTCACAAAACATTTCTTTCTGTACATCTGCATTAATTATTGATTGTCAGTTGCCCTCATTTGTAAAAGAAATAAAAATGTCACTTGACCCACTTGCAGGTGTTTCACCTTCAGTCTCAGAGAAAACCACTAGTTTCTCTGCAATAATATGTGTGCTGTCAGTTCCTCCTACGCAGTCCATGACAGAGGTTGCTCTTGCAGTAAATGTCTCTCCAGCATGACTGGCTGAACTCTGCTAATTTACAGTGAATCAGTTTGTTACACTTTCAATTGTATAAGCTCTGAGGCACTGGCAGACTGTAGCAGTCAGCAGGTACACAGTTATGCAGAAAGTGTGGCTCACAGCATGTAGGGGGAGCACTTAGGCTTAAGATGCTAATTTTTGCGAAATGTTAGCTGCTGACTCAGAGGCTTACAGCACCTACACAGTTTCATTTTTCACAGCTTTACAATTCTTTTTCTGGCACAGGTTTTTTTTTAAAGAGTAAAATTATTTTTTTCAGCAAGTGTATTGCTCACAATAATATGCTTATGCTTCATTACCACTTCTTAAAAGTAATTTTTTTATTAAACTGTTAATCAAAATATTAATACATGAAAAAATTATGCAATTCAGCTGCTCAGAAGGATGCTGCGATGGATTGTGAAATAATAAATGTGTGGGTGAAAATAATGATGAATGTCAATTGTTGTATTTAACTTTGGTGTATTAAACATATTTAGGATTGCTATAATTCACAGATTATCAAGCATCTCACATACTTGCAGTGATATTTTTTATGCATGGTGCATTTAGGTTCAAAATGCGCAGTGTCAGTCAGCCTAATGCAGGTATAGCAAGGAGGAGTACAACCCTGAGAATGTGTGGCATTGTCCATTTGACCACTGCAGGGGAAGGATCAGGATCTGGGCACACTGTGATCTGTGCCTACCAGGCAGAGGAGCATCCAGTCAGCCAGAGAACTGCAGAGTCATGGAATGATTTGAGTTACAAAGGACCTCCAGTGGTTATCTGGACCAACCTGAAAGACAAGTCAGAGCCAGCATAAACCAGGTTACTTGTGGACTTGTCCAGATGAGTTTTCAGTGTCTCCAAGGACAGAGATTTAGAGATTTCACAACCTCTGCTATTTGTTTACCCTCATGGGGAAAACTTTTTTCTGCTAACTGGAATCTCCTGTGTGTCCTGGTTTTGCTTGGATAGGATTGTAGAATCAGTTTTCTTTTCAGGAGATCTTCATTTGTGATAAGAAGAGTACTTGATTTAGTGGAAACAAAGTTGATAAGACACTTTGGTTTAGTTTTCAACCAACACTGATATGCAGGTTGCCATAGTGATCAAGATCTTCAGCAGTTTTGAGATTAGCAAGGTACAGAAGCTGTGAGAAGTGAAAACCAGGGGCTTTTAGGGAAGCTGAACAACCTGGTCAACAAAATTATTCCATACCATAAATGTCACACTCAGTATAAATTAGGGAGTTTACTGGGGACACACTCTCTTTTGCTTGGTGGTCATCATCCCTGGAGGGTCACACTGTGTTACAATTTGTGACTATTGCCTTCCATCCTAACACTGCACCTCTGAGAAAATTCTGGCTCTGCCTTCTCTATAGCGTCTCAATGGGTAGTTAAAGGCAGCAATGAGATCATGTTAACCTTTTCTTCTTAAGGTCCCCTTAGCCTCCTCCTTTAAGAAAAAAATCCAGTTTTCCCAGCTCTCCCTCGTATGCTATGGGCTCTAGCCCCTGACTATCTTGGTGGCCCTGCATTGGACTTCCTCCAGCATGCCCATGTCTTTCCTGTAATGGGGATCATAAACTGGACACAACACTCCAGAGTTCCAGGCCCGACCAGAAATAATGAAAAATTTGGAAATAAAATTTATTTTAGATCAAGATATGCAGTAAGAGACAGTGATCCAGATTTTCAAGACTGCAGAAAGTAGAAGTGGTAGACTGCAATATTCATTCTAGTTTATTAATTTTCATATTGCACCCTAAAGCTAATTATCTGACTTTGTTGATAATTCTGTAGGCAAAAATGGCCACCACTGGATACTCTTTTCATCTATGATATTTCAAATGATCCTAAAGGAATCTTAAGGATACAGAGAGTGTGGACACTTATGGTCTCTTTATCTAGCTCATCACATCTCAAGTCAGACCATATTTACATGAGCGCATACTATATGGGAACCACAGTTAGATAAGGTTTTCCTGTCTTGGATTACTTAAGAGGCAAAGAAAGGAAACATTTTAAAGGATGTCTGTGTTCAGAGCTGAAATAGACTGATTTATGACTGTAAAATCTGAAAATCTGGCATTTATATGGTCAAACTCATGATTTTACTCATGCAATAGCACTTAAAAATCCAGTTTAATAATAAACTGCCCCAAAAGGATTTGTGCATCACAGGCAAGTTCTACTGAATGAAGGCCAATAGTAGAAACTGCATATCAACTAGGTCAAGTGCAAGTGACTTTGAAGATTGCTAGAAAGTATTTCTGTATGCAGTTAGTTGTTTCCACTGGAAGATGTTCAAAGATTGCATTGTGGAACATTATCTCAACAGGAAGGAAGGAACTATAGTACCATTCAAAAAGGTCTGAGGCCCAGGAAACTATGGTTATTGACTGTTAGCAGCATAAAGTTTATTCAGTGGCAAGAGTCCTCTGTAGTCATTTATCAAAAAAAGTGTTTTTTCTATTAGCCTTCCTCATCTCTTCATAACAAAACCATAGCAACCTCCATGCAAAGTATGTGAATGAAAGTGCTGCTAAATGCCTGTTTTGTAGGGGAATGGCTGGCAATTTTGTAGCTGTGGCCCTGGCAACAATGGTGCGTGGGTGTCTTTCTGTAAGTACTGAAGTTGTCTCATAGACTTTTGGAGTGAAGGAGCAGAAAGGACCATTCTAATCATTTACCCTGACTGCCAGTATATCCCAGACCATAGAACTTCCCTGAAGTCTTTTGTGGTTTAAACCTTTAAATTGTGTTTGAGCTAGAAAGCTGCTGCTTTACAGCTTTTATGGCACTGCTGTGAAAACATGCTTGTGAGAAATAAAGAGTAAACTGTACAATTCCATATCAGAAAAATCTGTGACCAAGCTACTGAGATATTTAATTGTCTTTTCTTAAAAAACAGCCAAAAAACAAATAAACAAAACCAAAAAGTTTAAATATAAAATAAAACAAAAAAATAAAGTTAAGAAAAAGTCTGTAGGTACTAAGGGGACAGACAAATACATCGCCTATTAGAAATATATCCACACCTATAGAATACGGAAAAAGAGCAGTAAGATATTAATGCTTGCAATTATCATAGATTAAAAATCTGAACAGAAAGTTTTGAACCAAAATCCTTTAACAAGAAACAGGGCCAATAGCTCATTAACATCTTCAAAGGAGTATAAGATTAAGAACACTAGATTTCCCAGATTTTTTCCATTTATCTGGATCAGAAATTAAATTGCTGAATGCAGTTGGCTGAAATGTTAAAAATCTTTAAATAATTTATGAAACAAGTAGCTGTTGTTTTGTAAGATATACCTTTGTGACTCTACATCTGCACCTGAAAGTGATTGACTATGACTCTTGCAAGAGGCATAAGCAATCCAGGAGATTTCTGAAATGCATTGATGACAACTTCCCTCTCCAAATACAGAGGAGCTAATGAAGAGACGTGCTATGCTTGACCTTCTTCTCACCAATGAGGAGAGGCTGGTGGGGAATATGAAGTTCAAGGGCAGCCTTGATTGCAGTGACTTTGAAATAGTAGTCTTCAAAATCCTCAGGGGATTGAGGAGGGTGTACAGTAAGCTCATACAATTCACCTCAGCCCATTGATCTAGCCTGTCCAGGTTCCTCTGAAAAGTCTTCCTATCCTTAAGGGCATCAACACTTCCACCTAACTTGAGACATCTGCAAACTTACTGAGGGTGCACTTGATCCACTCATCCAAATAATCGATAAAAATATTAAATGGGAGTGGCTCCAACACTAAGTCCTGAGGAACACCACTTGTGGCTGGCCACCAACTCGATCTAATTCCACTCTCTGGGCCCAGCCATCCAGCCAGTGTTTGATCCAGCAGAGTGTATGCCTGTCCAAGCCTTGGGCAACCAGTTTTCTCATGAGAAGGCTGTGGGGAACAATATCAAATGCTTGACTTGACTGAGCCTGATCTTCTGGTTGTCCCACAGATAGTGTGTAATGGAACTCAAGATGATTTGTTCCATGACCTTCCCTGACACTGAGGTCAGACTGACAGGTCTGTAGTTCTCCTTCTGTCCCCTCTTGTAGATGGGCATCACATTTCCTAATCTCCAGTTCACTAGGATCTCCTCAGTTGGTCAGGACTGCTGATAAACTATAAAGAGTGGCTTGGTGAGCACATCTGCCAAGTCCTTCAGCACTCTCGAATGTAACCCATCCGGCCCCATAGAGTTGTGTATGTCTAGGTGGTGCAGCAGGTCACTAACTATTTCCTTTTGGATTATGGTGGTCTCATTCTGTTCCCCATGCCTGTCTTCCAGCTCAAGAGGGTTCTGCTATTAAAGACTGAGGTAAAGAAGGCATTAAGTGCCTTAGCCTTTTCCTCATCCTTAGTCACTGAGTTTTCCCCTGCATCGAATAAAGGAAGAAGATTCTCCCTAGTCTTCCTTTTGTTGTTAGTGTATTTACAGAAGCATTTTTTATTGTCTTTTACAGCCATAGCTAGATTGGGTTCTAGCTAATTTTCTCCCTGCATAGTGTCACTGCGTCTTTGCAGTCCTTCCGAGTGGCCTGCCCCCTTTTCCAGAGGCCATAAACTTTCCATTTGTTTCTGCGTTCCAGCCAAAGCTCTCCATTAAGACAGGCCTCCATTAAGACTACCCTCTGTAGTTGGCTTCTTCAGGAGCTGTGTCAGGAAATTATCTTACACACACTCCAAGACCCTCTGGGACTGTTCCCTCTCTGGTGTATTGTATTCCCAACACACATCTGGGAAGTTTAAGACCCCCACAAGAACAAGAGGTAGTGATCATTAAATCTCTCCCAACTGTTTACATAGTATTTCATCAGCCTTCTCCTCCTGATTGGATGGTCTGTAACAAACTCACACTGCAGTGTCATGCTGTATGGTGTGGTCAACACACTGGAGGGAAGGAATACCATCCAGAGGGACCTTGACAGGCTTGAGAGTTGGACCCATGCAAACTTCATGAAGTCCAACAAGGCCAAGTACAAGTACATAGGTTGGAGCAATCTCAAGCATAAATACATGCTGGCCAGATAATGGATTGAGGATAACCCTGAGGAGAAGAACTTGGGGTGGTTGACTGATTAAAAATTGGACATGAGCCAGAAATGTGTGCTGGCAGCCCAGAAAGTCAACCATATCCTGGGCTGCATCCAAAGAAGCATGGTCAGCAGGTCAAGGGAGGTGACTCCACTCTTGTGAGACACCACCTAGAGTACAATTGCATGAGGTTCAACAAGTCAAAGTGCCAGGTCCTGCACTTGGATCACAACAACTCCATGCAATGCTACAGGCTTGGGGAGAAGTGGCTGGAGAACTGCCAGGAGGAGAAAGACTTGGGGCTGTTGATTGACAGTCAGCTAAACATGACTCAGCAGTGTGCCTAGGTGGCCACGAAGGTGGTTGAGTTACCACCATCTTACTGTATCTGGGCTGATTTTCTTTGAAATAATCTTTTGTACTATTCAGATGGCAATTTTTGAAATCTCTTTATGCTTGATTACTTCTTCAAAGTCAGCTCCCCTATGGAACAGATTTTGCAGCATGGATTCTGTACACCTTTTGAGGATTTATATTTTTAAGTATGAAACAAGATGGTCTTTTCTATATTGGAAGCAGTAGTAGCTGTGAACTGTTAGCTCAAAGATTTTATTTCTCCTTCATGTATCCCAACACATGGTGAATATGTACATGTTCTATCTAGGTGCCTATGTATCTGTCACTTGAAATGTGAAATGGAGTACAGTGCATGGCATCTGTTCAGAATAGAATTTGTTGTGATTTTTTCCTCTTTGCTCCTGGGGACACTGCTAGGTAGTTCTCCTCTTTAGCACATGACTATGGTTATGATACTTTTCTCACTTTTGACCTTATGAAGGTGTCCTTTTTCACATGGATTAGGACAAACAAAAATGCTGTAAATCTTAGTTTAGTTTGCTCATCACCTTGGTCTGTCTCCACAGGCACCTTCGACTGTGTTTCATTTGTGGTGACCTGCCAATTTTCTCATTCTGCTCTTTATATGATTGAATACATGTAAAGATGCTATAAATTTCAATAAAAATAAAACAAAAAAGCTATCAAGCTTAAACTAATATTGGTTTCTGTGAGATACTACACTTAAAGTTCAAAGGTCTGTTAAGTACAGAGGGCTCTCTTGCCTTTAATTCCTGTGGCTTTGATGTTCATCAGCCACTGAGAGCCATTTATTGCCTTGTAAACTGGGAGGCAATTACCTTTCTGGTATTATATCAATTGTCACATAAAATGGAACTCCTTTATTCTTTCTTTCTCTGTGTTTCTTCTCAGAGTTCTAATCATTTCACAGAAAAGTCTCTTACTCTTGGGATGCCTGCATTTCCACTGTTCTTATCTGTAATATCTTCTTCTAGCAAATAAATTAGAAAACATATAAGACTTAGAAATAGCAAACAAAATCAGAATTACTGAACAAAAAGAAACATTAGCTACTTATGAATTTTATTAATGGAACAATGACAGTACTCTTCACTTAAAAAATAATTTAGTTGACCTAACAGAATTAAACACAGCAGCATCCATTCTCAGCAAAAGATCAGTTAAGCTCTCATGTAGCAGGTAGGTTATTTTACTAAAACTAAATAGTACCGAAAAGGAAAAGTAAAGTAAATATGCAGATTATGTGCTGAAATCTAGTAGGACACTCCGCTGGCATCTAGTGATGTAGTTTCTCAGAAAACAACTGACATGTTTTGCTCCTGCTGAGAATGTCTTAATGGGTCTGTTTGGGTTACAAGAACAGTAATGAAGGGAAAATTCAGGCCACTGAAGAGAACTATGCTTCCTAAGTCCATAGTCAGTGAGCATTTTTTCAAATTACTCCTTTGGAGTGCACTCAAGGGTTTATAAAAGAACAAAGTAGTAACAAATGTGTTCTCTTGTCGCTTGCTTGGAAAATTGAGTTCTGTTCAGTGTTGTGAAGACAGAACAGAAAGAACACAGTGTGAACAAGAACATCAAGACCTGAAAATCTGACTTTGATCTCTTTCTTAAGAAGTAACCAGGAGCACCGTGACATTCTGTAAGGAGGCTAGATATTTTAAAAGCTGTAGTTGTGTATGATGATGGCTTTTACAAACAATAGAAAAGTAATCTCATTTGAAGCTCACAAGACCTTTTTTCCTCTGATACTATACAGTGTGCATCCCTTTTTCTTCGACAAAGTGTTGCTGGGCCTTATAAACTAGGCCTACTGTCAAGATCCCTTAATGTCACTCTTTTCAAACCTTGTAACTATGTGAATTAATCTCTGAATAAATCTCTAGTAATCTACAAGTTAGGTGTCAGGCCCTCTCCTAACCCCAAATTTTATTTCTATTATCTAGTCTCTTCATGCTAAGCCTGTTCTGTTCAATGGCAGACACATTCTGTAATCTACAGGAAGGAAAATGAAAAAGGTTAGAAAAAACAGTGGAGGATCTCATATGCAGAAGCTAGTAGGTAATAAATATTCTGACACTCTCAAGAATGGAGCATGATAGAGAAAATGGGTGACAGGAACAGTTTTATCTGTAAGGAGAAACAAAGACTGTAGACTCTAAATTATACCAGCTGGGTGATGCACCATAGTATATTTTTGCATGCTTGAGTCCATAAAAGGAAGGAAAAACTCCATGAATTGGAGTTGTTCTTTTTAAGAACCCTTAATTTATGGTATTTCTTAACATCTTGGAAAATATTTTGAAGTGCTTTTTCCTTCAATCTTTTTTTCTCCATATCTATTTTAAATGTCTTTTTGATTTCTGAGTTGTTCTCCATCTAAAAGGAATTTGTTGCAGATTATTTGCATACTCAGTTCCCGCATAAATGTACTGTAAGTTAAGTTTTTAAAGAATTTGCACTTAAACCAAAGATAAAAGTGAGTTATACTGATGAAGATGTTACATCAAACAAAGCAAGCTAACCTTATCTTTGGGAAAAATCTGTCATTATAGGTAGATTTAATTTGAATTATTGAAGTAGAATTGTTAGCTATTAAAAGGATTCAAAGTGAAAGAGTCATAGTCATTATCCTTTAACTGGAGTCTCCAGTTGTTACTATATTTTCACTTGACATAAAGGTCTAGTTCCAATCTTTTATTGCTAACTTCAATTTATTCACCCTGAAAGAAATTACATTTCAGATTAGCTTTAACTTTGTATGAGTTTTATCATATTCTTTTCCAAAAGTGTAACGTAAAGTGAAGCATTAGGACTGTTTAGTTAAAGGACATAGATAGCCTTCCTGGAAAATTCCTACATAACTAAATTCTGTTAAGTGTTTTGCTTTATGTGGACTTTGAAATGCCGTGTAGAACTTCACTACAGAGTGTAGAATATAATGAATAATTCTATAAATCTTTACAAAAAGTATTACTGTCTGCTATGTACCTTGAGTCTTAGCCCTCACAGTCTGGCAAGGCAGCATGGAGGTTTGAAAGACACAGTTCTGACTGCAGGAGAATTCACTCTGCTTACACAGGCAGCTTGATATGAACCAAGCAGATGGGTAGTCTATGCCAACATCCAACTTTCTCTGTGACTAGACTGTGAAAAAATTATCCTATCAGCCAGGGAATGGGACAATCAAGATGAGTACATCTGGAGCAAGACCACACTAAGCAGATACTGTAAGAGTAGTGTCAGTAGGCTAATCATAATTTAAACAGGCATCAGGTTGTGTAAATTAAAGAAAGAACTACTCTGGCTTCCTGGCAACCAATACTGGAACATCAAGACATAATGTACAATCAAACCTGCAGTGAATATCTCAGCTCCTCATCGTGCCTTTTAGTGGCAAGGCCCATAATAAAGTCTTACACACTTTTAGTGTAACTGTAACAAAGCCTTTGCAAATTGTCTTTTTAGGTGCTTTCTATAGTACAGATAAAGAATTTAATATTAATTAATTTTAATCATGATCTATGTATCTTTGAAGAATATCTGTGCTGTCAGTTGTAAACATTGCTCAAAGAGGAGTTAAAATAACTGAAACGAAAATTATAGCATTTATATAAAAATTCTGTTGACAGTTAATATTTAAAAACCCATAAAAATCACAATTCCACCCCATATTCCCACCCCCCAAATATCTTCTGATATTTTGGCTATCCAAGGAGCTGTGATATACTGATTTTTAAATATTTTTGAAGAGTGCATTTCTCACATTTCAATTATTTATGCTTTTGTCATTTTGATATTTGATTAATAAATTGCATTTTTCATAATCTGCTGCTTAAAAACATTTCAGACACTGAAAAAGTACTGAATGTGCCTGCCAAATTAATGAGCAGAGTTTCCTAAAAGAGGAAACAAGGATCTCTGTGGCCTGTCTTCTGTGTCTGGAGTCAAAAGATTTTCAGAAGTTTAAGGTTTTCTGTTGTCTTACAAAGCACTAAATCTTTTGCATTCGGCTTATACCAGGAAAACATCTCTCTCTCACCCATCCCCTGCCATGATGCAGCAACAGTTTCATTCTCAGATGGGCTTCACAGTGACAGCATATGGGAGAAAACATCTTTACTTAAGTTTTTTTGAAGAAGTCATTTATGTGAGCAGGATATGCAACATGTATTGTCAAATTACAAAGTAGCCCATACAGTGATACAGGGCATTAGTAGGGAAGAAGCAGATGCATGTTGCAAGGCAGCTGAGGATGGAATAGAATGATCCTGATCCACTCTTCCACTTCTTTGTGGCAAAACATCTGTAGTGCACTTTGTAGTGCCACTAATGGCTTTTGGCTGTCTTGACAGTCTTTCTAGTATGCAAAACATTAAGTCTGAATCAGTTGTCATTTCTCATTTTGGTTTCTCTAGAAGTGACTTGCTTTCCTCCCGCACTTCCTGAGAACTTCATAGTTGCTCTTAGCAACTGATTAAATGGATGAGAATTTGTGAGAGAGTGCCAAGGGATGTTAGACACTAAATGTCATTTTTGAGAAACAGTTCAGCAGAAGATGATGTATAAAATATGGGAAAAAGTGTGAATTGTCTACTTCATCCTAATCTTAGAATACTGATAATGTTCAGTTGTAATAGAATGAGCAAACTCGCCTTGGTGGTAAGCTACACAGTAACATCTTCTGCAAGTCATCATATTTCTGATATATTGTTAATATTACAATGAAATCTAAAGCAAAAGTTGTTGTTGACAATCTTGGCCAGCAAGTGACTCTATTTTTTGGAAAGAAAAAAAAATGTAATCATCAAGTAGCACGATCTGCTTTTCTATTCTCTCAGTAGTCCTAGAGTCACTTCCGCCTGTGGTGTGTTTGTTCCACTATCATTGCACAGTGACGTGGATGGTAACACTGCAAGAAATGCAAAACTTCTCTGAGGTCATGAAACATTAAATGTATTGTCTGTGAAGTTTTTTGACTGCTATTAATTCTGCACACTTATAACATTATTTTCTAGTGATTCCAGTAAATAATCTGTACTATAGTATTTCCAACACCATGTCCTCAAATTTTCAAGACATATGTTTTGAATATCAAGATATGCAACAGAAATTTTCAAGCCACACTCAGCATAATGAGTAGTAAAAATAAATCATGTTCCTGCTACTACTGGCAGTTGTATAGCCTGTAGCAGCACAGCTGGTAATGAGACCTAAATTGCAAACATGATCTACACGTAAAGATACCATTCTAGCTGACCTTTTGAATATATATTCATTTATCCTGATGGCAAATTAGACTGATAGATCTTAATCAAGCCCTATGCCTGGTTCAGTGATCTGTGGACTTTAATATGGACATTTAACATCTAAAACTGAAAAGAAATTGAGGTATTTTACTTGTAATTCTAGACACCACAGTTACAATGCAGTCTTATTCTAACTGTATTCTTTAAACAGACATATTTATTACTTAAATGTTGCATACAAGTCACCAGAAGTAGAGATATTTCAACTGAGGATCACTCAGTTTGTATACATATCCTTAGCCTAAAACTACCTGAGATAACAGGACAGATGTTGAATTATAATGCTGTTTGCTATTTGAACACTTAAAGATATTAACATTACTATTTCTGGGCATTGTGTGTTGAAGGGAACAAAGGATTTTCAAAGCTGTTTCATACATTTTTCCAGATGCACATTAGTTACAATTCATATTCAACCTTAATTAAGATCCATATAACCTAATACAGTCAGTGTGGATACCCTGAATTTTCAGTGATCAAAAGATCTTTGATCAAGTTTGGTTATTCAATTGCAATTCATAATTCAGAATATCTGTTGGTTCTTTGTAGATTCATATTCCTCATAGGCATGAGAAAATACATTGGAAATTTTGACCTTAACTTCCACTGTCACCTAAATCTATCTGCTTAAAATTGAATAGTATGAAGATGTTTTTTGATAACAATACTTTTAATTTTAAAAAAAGTCAGAAGTTCCCAAAATGTTATGATTACATTTTACCAATTTTCTGAGTTATGGAATGAAAAAACTGGCCACTCTAAAGGTTTTAAAATAATTTACAGTACAAATATATTATAAAATGCCAAGTCCTTTTTTTTTTTTAATTTTGGAAACATGTTTTGGCAAATGTCTCAGAATTTATTTTTATGTTCTTTTTTGGTTTTGTTTGATTGGGTTTTTTTCAGTTGATTGCAGATATTTGATTGTGTCTTGATTATATTTTCCAATGGAGAATAAATCCATTTTCCAGACTTGGAGAGACTATCAGTGCAAATAAAAATGAGATAAATTTACCCAGATTTTCACTACAATTTTTCATTGGACCATTTCAAGTAGTTTTTCTTGCTTTGCTTAACATGGAATCTTTTGCCTTGATGTGTGATAATCTTCATTGTAATGCAAATCTTTTTATGAGTGACAAATTAATGAAATGTGATAAATCATAAAAATTCATGTAATTAAAGAAGTATAATGCTAGTAAATGTGCATGAATCTTTCATGTAGTTTTGCATCTCTTGTGGATATCTTGTAGGTGATTGCCTGAGACCATATTAATGCTTCAAATGTTAGGATGACTCAGCTACACCTTTTCATCTTAATTAAAGAATTTTTACATTATAATTATTGTTTCTTAACTCATGATATGTAATTCCTTGAAACTGATGGACAAAAGACTACTGACTTCATTGAGCTATGTGATTCAAGAGTGTAAAGGCCATATTCTGGTATACTTGTTCACCATTAGCGGTCTTTAAGCCTGTAAGCCAATTCTTTTAATTAGTTCCTCTAACAGTTAGAATGAATTTTCTTATTGATACAATAAGGAGACAGATTTTCGCATTCAATCTTCAGTTATGAAAAGTTGTGAAAAGAATATTTCCTTTCATAGAGTCATTTTGAACCAGTATTCTTCATGCATTTTCCATTACATATAAAAAAACAAGCCTAAAAGTAAACAAATAAACTCCATAAAAAACAGGTTAGGGAAGCTGAAACCTGAATTAAGATTTTGCAAAGAGATTAAAAAGTAAATACAGTTCCTAATTTTTATTTCTCTAGAAATGCAGAAATAGCACTCTGATTGTTTAGAAATGTATATTCTAGCTTACATGTGTCAAGTGTTGAACTATACTTTTGACAATTAATACTGATATACATTATAAAAAAAGATACAATAAAATTCCTACTTTTGTCCACTGGTTCTTAAATGGGCAGAGGATGATGAATAAGCTAAATATTTTGTCTGTTCCATCTTTCATAGAAGGAAGGCCAAAACAGACAAGACTAGCTGATGTGAGCTCTGTGTTTGTTATAGAAGAAAGAAGGGTAACAATGGCAAAAATAAATGCACAATTGTAACACTGGGGTGAACTTTTTTTTTAAGGCAAATGCATTTAATCTTTATATCGCTCATGCAGTTTCTGAAAACTGTAAGAATCAAAAAAATTCATTGTTGCATAAACATTTAAATTTATCTAACTGGAAAAAAATCCATCTACACCTAATGAAAACTCTTTCCTACATTGCTCATTCAGATATTGTTTTCTCATATGGAATGACACTGGTAAAATTTTTCCTCAGTACAAACAAGAGGTCTGGATTCAAATATTCAAATTAAGCTGGAAAGTTAAAATACAATCTGATCCTGTACTTCACAAGAACAAAATGGATCGGACAAAATACTGTTATGTGTATTCAGGTTCAAACACCCAATCAGTTATGTTAAATGACATGAACTGATTATAGACAATCTAAAGTCACAAGTCTCCCTGAACTACTAGATTTGATTGTCCCACTCGTTTAAAGCCTAGCTAAGGCTAGGCCTATTATGTGTGAATATAGCAAATGGAAATCATAAATATCTCACCATGAGATACTATCCCACATTTACTAGTCCTGACAGCAATTCCCTTTGTCAGGATTTGGTTTGAAGACTAGGAGATTTGCCTTTAACTGAAAAAAATCAAAACAGAGAGCACTGAACTTAATGGGCCTGTGAAGTGAAAAATGTGTGAAAAATAGTGAAAAATGTCCAGTTTTGAGTTAATAAATTCACACACACACAAACTGAAAAACAAATTAGACTAGACAATACATACCTAGGAAAATCAGATATTCACAACATACACCATAACTTGGAAGCAAGTATTAAGAGGGCAAGGGAATTGTTAATAGACTCTTCATACTAAAAATTTCAAGGTTGTTTTGTATGTCCTGTAACTCATGGTGGTGCTACACAAACTGTGACTGTTTTACAGACTAGCAGAAGTCCAGTCCCCAGCTCTGGCCACCAACAGATGAGGAAGTAAGGATTTATCTTACTTCTGAAAATCCAAGCTTCCTCTTTTGAAAGTATCACAGACTTCTCTAAGAACTGTGCCTATGGGACACAGGCTGATGCTCATAGAACATAACCTGAACGTTATGTGCCCAGAGAGTTAGACACTGGTAATCAGAAACAGTTATCTAGAAACAATAGGATAGCCACATTCCCTCCATTCTGTTCTCGCACAACATACATTTGTTGTGCATTTTCTCTCATTCCCTTGGCAGAAAAACAAACTACAGCTCCGGAGTGGTTCTACTTTCTGTTGATCAGCTGCCATATGGCGCTTACGAGTGGGTCTATCAACCTATAAGTTCGTGGTATTATTTTCCTTCTGGCTGGAAGCAAGAAAATATCTGTAGATATTGTTTTAGGGTCCCCAGTGAATGCCTGCAAAGCTGACTATGGGGATAAAAGTTTCACTGCAATTATATTGCCACAGCATTGCTTTTCCAACTCCCAATCCCTGTTATACCACGCTTGTTCTTCATAAGAGAGCCACAGAGGAAAAGAACCTATAAATCTAGTAAGAAGAGAGCACATTTCAACTTTCTGAAGATATGACATGAACAGCTTTACAAGAATTCTTGAGAAAACTGTAGAATGGGAAACTCACACTAAATACAGAGATGTTTTAATTAAAGTGAGTAAAAATTTAATCCCTTCTGTTACTCTGTGATGTCTCAGTGCCCAGCTGCATGAAATGAGGGGTAGGTAAACAATAGCAGAGAGGAAAGATAAGGTCATCCTAGGCAGGGTTAGAGAAAGGGCAGTACATCCAGGGCAGCCACCCTGGATGCTGCAGATAGTCATCTTCAACAATAGGAAAAATAATGAAGTAGCCAGAAGTCTCCAGGGCCAAGTGTGCATTGTATAGCTAATTACCCAGCAGTGACAAACTAAATGAATGCTGGAACGACCAAACCAAATCCTTATTGTTCAATATAACCTTAATACTGATTTTTTGTTATATCTTCTCAGGACTTCTATCTCAATTCATAGTTTAAGTAAACACCATTCTATCCTTAAATTTTACTTTGAGATAAGACTACTCCTGGGTAATCTGAGAAATGAAGGGGCATTGTATTCTTGTGGGTGTGTCAGTTGTTAAAAGCCGGGCAGAGTACAGAATTCCTAACTCAGCGCTGACCATCCTGGTCTATTTATCCAGGATGTCTGAAGAAATGTAAGACACACTCTCACTGTGATGTAGACTTTCTGAAGAAAGAAACTGTGATCAAGCCCTCACAATTTTCTGACACTTTCTGGATTCTTCTAGGAAAGATTCTTGGAAGACCTCAGGATCCTGGAGAAAATACATTAACAGAAAGGTCTCAAAGAAGTTTTATCAGATACCAACACGAGTTAATGAAAATCACTAACGAAGCTAGCAGTAGCTACTGTTATTTTCACAAGATCTATCCAGTGTGAAATCATTTACAATGAAAAACCGAGTCCTTTGCAAACATATACCTTCCTTGGCATATCAAATAATGTTTCTGCTTTGCATATTTGTGTTTGTGGGTAGAAAAGGTGTGTAGCAAAATTATATGCTGTCAAAATCTTTGTAAGGAAAGAGATGAAAGAAAGGGTGAATGAAAGGATGAGCAAAAATGGATAAATTATTGAAGGGTAGAGATAAGGTCTGCAGAGATTTTTTATAGACTTGAGTGCTAATATCAGAAAGGATGCTTCTAGCTGGGGTGAGTGAGTTGGTAATGTGGATACGAACTGCATGTAATCTATACTGAAAGTTTGAACTTTTCAGTGTGGTGAGGAAAAAAGAATGGAAAATAGGAGAAAAAATGCAACCGGAACCCATTTGGCCTGAATCTTTGAAAATGAGAGTCAACCGTAAACATCAGAAACTGAAACTTCCTGGCAAATATTCCTGTGTACTAAAGATACATTCTTTTAAAGTATATATGCTATAAACACATATAAAAATTCAAATTTACATTTATGGACTGCTAGTTAACAATAAAGACATACTCGTAAACTACTCAAGTACTTTATTAAAAACCCAGGAGAATTTGTTTCATTTGCCTAACTAGCCCTACCTCTTAGATTATATGGTAGTCTGTCATTTCACTATTTGCTTGTCCAGTGGTATTAAAGAGAAAGTGCTGTACAAAATCAGAGTTCTGTTTGCAAAGAACAGAATCCTCTTATGTTAATACAGATAAGGCAGACTGTAAGTAAGCATGTAACCATATTACAATAAATGAGAGATCGTAAGATTTGATTTAAAAGTTTCAATTTTTTATTCAAAACTTGTAGGTTGCAAAGTGCAAGTGCTTTGCTGTTGTTTAATATGTTATTAAAAAGTAGAGTTAAGAAAGTACAAACATAGTTAAGAAAACACCAGTCAGGTTACCAAATATTGAAAGAGAATGATGGAGTGAAAGGGTCAGGAATCTGAGATCAAGTCTTTCCACTTCTACTATGACTGACTCGCTGCATGGGGTTTTTGGTGATTTTTCCTTGGCTGGAGAGGATGCTCTGCTTGTTGAGGTCTTTAAATTAAAAGCATATGTATTTGTGAAAATGAGGCATGAATTAAAATAAAAGACATCCTTGATGTGAAATTTCCTGGACAGAGAAAATAAAAAAAACAGAAAGAAGTATTGCTTTGAGACAAAAGTATGTGAACAAGCAGAGAAATGATTACGTGTTTTGTACTGTGCAGCAACCTACCCTGCCATTGGACAACCACATTTGTAATAAATAACATGCTGCTGTCATACCCAAAGAAGTACCAGCTTTGGGAGATACTGCTTTTTACATAGGCTATTTCCCATTTTGTGTCTTTGCAGAATCTGCTTTTAAGACACAGTAGCAATAGTTTCAATGAAGTAGAGAGGGCAGAATCTTTCAAATATGGGAACAATTTTTTTTGAGCAGAAACATGAGGACATGGTGGCGCTGACCAACTGATGCTGCTTTTAACACCCATTAGCTTGAATGCAGATCATTGTACCAGATTTAGGAGACCTAGACTCAACCCTGGTGTAGACAGTCCTGTGTGATGGAGAGATGAGGTGTAGAATTTATCTCCACTAACCTATGCTTTTATGTTTGCTCTATTTGACAAGCTTGCCTTTATAACCTAAGCAGAAAAGTAGGCTTTAATAGAAAATTATCTATTCCACTTGCTTTCTTAACTACCTTCCAGTAGAATTGCTTTTTGGAGGGTACCAGTTTCTTTCCAATGACTGAAGGGCACCAAATTAGCTTTGATTTAGGACACTGTTGTCAATATATGTTGTTATGTCTTGCTGACGTGAGACACACAAGGAGATAACTGATGGTGCAACCGATAGGGGGCATATTCCTGGGACATTGTGAGAGCTTGTCCTGCCACCTGAATGGCAAAGCACACAAATAAGACAAGGATGTTCTGGGAAGGTGTGGTCTTCGGATGCTCTGGGTCTGCAGTAAACTAGATAGTAAGTAAAATTTGCATGTTTTGCAGTTAATTATACTGTAACAGACATTTCATGGTTTGCTGTAGCAAAACCAAGCCAGGTTGGGTGGGGCTTTGGGCAACTTTGTCTAGTGGGAGGTGTCTCTGCCCATTGCAGGGGGGTTGGAACTAGATGATCTTTAAGGTCCCTTCCTACTAAAACCATTCTATAATTCTATGAAAACCTCTAAGGAAAGCCTTACTCATAAAATTGACTCATTCTCTATCTCATGTGGCCAGAAATGGGAAAACAGACATATAACATGAATTTTTCCAACAGCCTGTGTTCGCAAAGTGCAAGAACATGCATTAGAAATGTTGAAGAAATTCTGACTAGTTGGGATTACAAAGCAGAGATTCTGATTTCCAGGAAGTGTCAAGACTTTATACTTGGATTTGGACTGTTCCCAACCACTTAATAATAGTAGAAAATGAAAATGTTAAAAAATAATGGAAAAAATGAGAGCTGAACAGCCTCTGCAGCTGCTCTTTGAAACTGGCTTTCATATTAGCCTGTGTGTATTAGCAGCAAAATGGACAAGAATATTCATTTTATCAAGCAGCATTTGGGACTCCTTGGGCATCTGGCTCTCAGGCAGCAGCCAGGCTGGGGAAAGGCAATTTGCGGTTTCCAGATTCTGCAGCCCCAGGGCAGTCTTCCTGGAGTTCAGTCCTTAGATTTGATGAAAGTTAATCAAATCTGAGGTGTTTCAGACAAAACATTTGGGGCTCATATATCAGCGTTTTTCAATGAAACTACATTTCATAATAATATATCAGATCAACTCTATTGCCAAGAGCAGTTCTTTCTCTTTCTTCCTTTGCTTCCCCTTTGTTTTTACTCTCCTTGAACTCCCTGTCCTCCTTTATTTTATTGCTCCTCTTCTAGCCTTCCTTTCTTCCTGTCCTTTTTTAATCTGCTTAAAGCATTCTTTATATCCTCCAATCTCAAAACAGACCTACTTCTGTGTCATTTTGCCCTCAAGCCCTGTATCTCTTCAGTGAGACTAAGCAGTCTCCTAGCTGTCAAGCAATCACTTGTTTTTGTTACACAGAGGGAAAACATTGGTCATTGTTATCAATTAATTCAATTTTATTCTTAATTCAGCAGCTAAAATTGTTATTATTTTCATCTAAAAATTTCTCCCTTTGTAATCAAAATTCTGATTGATGAAAACTTTTCAAAAGAATGTGTCTCAAGAGAAAAGAACTGTAAGTTAATCCTACAGTTCAAGCAGAAAAGAGGCATTTAGGCAGTAGTTTTGAGATCAGTTCTCTAATAGTAAGGAGGTCTAAAGTATAAGGTCAGCAAAGATGGAATAGGAGCAATAATAAATTCAGTGTGCTGCAACCTTCCTAAATGTTTAGAAACAAAGAAAGATCTATCAGAAAGGTGTTTTTTATTATTAACACCAAAGACTACTTTACATGTTGTGTAATTGATAAGCGATAATACATAACCTGGAAGTTACATTACTTCAGAAGGAATTTTGTCACTGAAGTACATCAGAGATCCTCTGGAACATTTACTAAAAAAGAGTTTTTACTTTATTACTTTCCAGGCACAAAGAAGGATCTTACTGACATTTGATTCAGGAGACTGGTGCCCTTTTATGCAGAAGGTCTCCCAGAAACCTTTTTAAATTTTTGGTATGCTTTTTGACTTCAAAAATGCTCCATTGAGCCACTCTAAAGTGTTGACTTGCTTTTGGCCTCTCACCATGAACTGATTTAATTTACAACATTATTTTTGTTATAGCTGTGATTAGCTCAGGTGAATCAAACTGGTAGGAAAGTGAGGTATATTCCTCCTAGGTACCACATTCTCTATCACTCCTAGAATAGGAAGATCTGGGCAGTGCAGCCAGCTGTAATTGCAGTATGTTGAAACTGAGTGATATAATAGTGGAGTTTTCTAATCAACATGTCTTGCCACCGTACATACTGTAACAGAAAGTAGTGGATGACTAGTGTCCTTACAGAGCTGAATTAGAAAACTAGGAAGACTGATTTGTAGTAAACTGTGATGTCTTTCTTGCATTGAGCTATTAATGATAATTTGTAGAGTAGTTTTCCAATAGCTCAGGATACCTGATTGTATATTAGAGTAAAAGCAGGAGGAGGGAAGAAGGTTGTTGGCTCAGGCCAACTAAGCACCACCATGTCATTTTGTAGGCGTAGACAAAATAGGGACTGGGAAGGTTTTTTGCTCACCACTTATGGTCATGGGCAAAAGATAGAGTCATCTTAGAGAGAAAAAAACAAAACAATTTAATTTTGTTACCAGTAACATCAGAGTAGACCAGTGAGATACAACCAGATCTTAAAGTCAACACTGTCCCCCACCCCTCCCTTCTTCCCAGGCTCAGCTTTGTTCTCAGTTTCTTTACCTCCCTATCTTTGCCCAGTGGCGTAGGGGGAGGGGAATAGGGGTTGCAGTCGGTTCATCCCATGTGGTCTCTACTGCTCCTTCCTCTTCAGGGGTAGGAAGGACTCCTCACACTCTGTCTCTGCTTCCATGTGGCACCCATCCCACAGAAGAAAAGTCCTCCACAAAAGTCCAATGTGGGTAGGCCCATGGTTGCAGTTCCCTCATGCACAAACTGTTTCAGAACACACTGTCCTGAGTCATGGCCTCTTCAGTGCAGCCACCTTCTCACGTGGATCTCTGCTCCACTGTTAAACTTCCACAGGCCGCAGGCAGGTCGACATGCCCTATCACCACAGGTTGCAGAGGGAACCTCCGCTCCCTGTACCTCCTCCTTCCCTCTCTCCTTCTTTCACCAACCTTGGTGTCTGCAGTTGCTCTGACATTCCACTCCTCTTCTTTGCTCAGGTCTCTTCTGGTTCTTGAAAAGTTCCTGTCTCTCTCTCCTGGGCTGAAGATGAAGCTGGGCTTGAGCTTAAGTTGAGGCCAAGTTGGCCCAGCCCAGCTGGAGCTGTGCTGTCTGCAATGGGGGCCACACTGGTCAGGGCTGAAACAACAGAGGGTGAGTAATGCACTGCACCCCTCTTAAATACATGAATTCACAGATATGCTGATTGGCTTGGCCCTGGTCAGAGGTCGGTCTGACATTTGGAGCTAGGGGAGTTCTAGTAGCTTCTCACAGGGCTATCTCCTTAGTCCTCCCCTGCTACCTAAAAAAAAACCCAACCCAAATCCCTCACAGAAAACCCAGTACAAAGGTTTAGAAAAAGACTGCACTAAAATGTAGATGAAAGTTAAATTACCAAAGTAATACTTCATAGACCTCAAAATTATGAAATCTTTTTTATGCTTAAGATTTACTGATCAGTTAAACAGTAAATTATCCACCTTAATGCACGAAGTCAAGAATTTAAAATAGTTGTTTAGGTCCTTTGCAATTTGTTGTACACAAATGAAAAAAAAATCAATAGATATGGAGCATAATCTTCATCATTAGTTTACATTGTGCCTAATATCAGTTCAGTTGTTTAGGTGAAAGTAGATCATTGTTTCATTTTATATTTGGTGAATAAATGTCCACATAGAAGACAACCAGTGAGAATGGTAGGGGAAACCAGGACAGTTGTCACCCAGGTATATAAAAGTGTGTAGAGAGAGGATTCCATGTCTGGAAAAGATTTTAGCATCTTACATGGAAGCATCAGGAGTTAGAAAATCAGTTCTAAGTACTTTTATGAAGATACCAGCAAACTGATAAGATCTAGCTTCTGTTCATAAAAGAATAATCTGACCAAATCTAAGAAAGTCAAATTGATAAAAAGAAAATTTCAGAAATAGCAGTTGTAGCTGTATGTAGCTGTATTTAATTTTAAAATATATTTTTGTTGTAGCATTGGGTAGTTTGTATAATATAAATGTACTGTAAAAGCAGCATAAAATGTTTCAAGTCTAGTAAACTATGCTGATGGCTCATCCCACTCCACATTTGCACACTCTACCTTTCTACTACAAGTTACAAAATGATAATTGCCTTTTCCAGACAGCAAGAACACCAATTCTGGAAGATTTCCAGAAAGTATAATACAACTAAAAATAAATGTTAATTTACATGCAAATTGTTAAGATTTCGTTCAAAACTTTGTATTTGAAAATAAATAACTATGCAAAATTAAAAATTAATTTTTCCTCATGCCTATTGAATCTATAGCCCAGAACTGCCAACGGGTATGAAAACCATTGCCCATGCCTTCCTAAATATATTGAACAAGGTGGTGTCTGGCTACAGGAGCATGGAACAAATGTGACAGAGCTCTCATCACAGTGAATGGACCCGCCAGATAACTGTTAGTTGCAGCAAAGATTTATTTCATTAATCCCTTTTTATTAGCATTTTGATATTCTACTGGAAGAGAAACCACTAAACATGTTGAAAGGAGTGACAAAAACACAGTCACCTGATTTATTTTTTTTTGTACCAGCCTTGCTGAAAGCAGGATGAGGCCAGATTCTCCTGTGACATTAGAGAAAGAATGTTTCTCAGTATGTGTTAGATTTAAGTACTTTATAAAAAGATTTGTTACGGTATTTTAAGACTCTTCCTGCATTTTGTTATGAGTATCTCCTTTTATTTCATGGTCTAGAAATTTTGATAAAGCTTCATTTTGGCACTTGTAGTTTGAGACACCAAGCAAGTTGACTTTGTTGCAGAACTCTGAACTAAATTTTACAGAACCTGGTGGCTTTCCAAAACGAAAAAACCCACAGTAGAGTTTTTTCTGCAACTTTTCAAACTTCTTGGCAGCTTTGAAAACATCTCCAAACCTGCAGATTCTTAGATCCTTTCAGGGCTTTACTTACTGCACCAATTACTCTAGTCAAGATATTAACAAATATACCTTTGGAGAAATAGTAATTAGATATATGGAAAAAGATGTGATTTCTTCTTTAATGGGTTTTAGTATACTGCAGCTTTTAGAAAGCTGTTGGCTAGCCACTCAACTAGTGCCAAAAAAAAGTAAATGAAGTAATACCAATTTGCATTAGAAGACCATATTTTGATTGGTTTCCCATAATTAATTGTTCATGTTATTGATTGTTTATATAAATGTGATTGTTTCTGAGTTACTTTGACATCTTTCAATACATTGCTTAGCATAACATGCTGGCACAGCCTGGCTGGGCAGCATCCCAACAATAAGTCATTCTCAGAAAATGAGAGACAATATGTTAATATTACTGACAGATGGGGGGTTTCAAATACACCTATTGAAAGAAATATCATTAGAAAGTAGCAAGTAATCATCAAACAAAGACATCACTAATCCTATATAACATTAAAAAACCCCCCAAACAGTCTGAACCCCAGAAAAAGCATTAGCACCTAAAAAGTCAGGGCAAGGGCTTTTTGGAAGAAGAGGAGTCTATACAAAGACCTACTACTGCAGCCACACTATCAGAGAAGTGAGCTGCAGCATGTACAGAGGGAATGATGGAGACACTGAGCAGTGTGTTAGCACTTGTAGAGGCTTCTCTATTGCTCTTGTTTGCTTCTACATCCGCATTAAATATAGGAGTAGCTTGACAGATATTCTAGAATAGAATTTTCTAAAAATACATCTGAAGCTCCAAAGGGGATGTCTGACAGCTTTTGGCATGTATAAAAACAACTCAGATTGTAACTCCTGATGTATTTGTGTTGTGTAAGCAGCCTTATCATTGGCTGGGTGCACAGACAGTTACTTAAAACCACTCATTAAGCTGCCCTGATGAACTTAGCAAAGAAAGATAAAAGGAGATGTGGTATTTACTAACTTCCTGCCTTGTGATCAGTCCACCAGCTACTGTTATACTGTGATTGCCCATAGATATAACCATATAGTAGTGTCATTCATCTGTAATGTCTGAATGAGACTTTGTGTTGCTGAAACTGTAAAATCAATTCAAACCAAGTGACACTGGCAGTGCCAAAGCCTTAGTTTGAGACTAAAGCAATGATAAAGAAGATGTGAAAGCAACAATAAAGTGTGCTTCTTCAGTGCTTCTTCTTTTAAAAGAGTTTGTCCAGAAAATTCTCTGGCTATGCACAGAGCTGGTGTAGCAGAAGCTGTGGCAGAGTAAGATTTCCCATACTGTTTTGTTTCTAGAAGTACCTGGAAGAAGTGAGATACCTATCTTATTGCAATTGTCTTTTTACAGAAGCCTATAGCCTCTCTATTTGCAATGGCTAAGCTGATGTATATATTTTTCCTTTACCATTTAGGATATGTTATCAAAAACTTGACTGAAATCAGTTCATTCAAAATGAGTCACTTTAAGGGTGCTATGATGTTCACTGCTAAACCAAAGTAGATGTAAATCCCAATGGAAGGTTAAGAGATTTTTCCCTTTTGTTGAAAAATATCAGACCATCCATGCTATAATTTTGTGCCTTTTTAATATAGAAGCTTATAAAAACAGAATTTCAAATGTTCTTTAGACTGAGAAAGTGTAAATGTGTGGAGGGGAAAGGAGGTAGCCCTTCCTAGCAGCATCCCAGAGCAACCCAGCAGTATCCCAGAGCAACCCAGCAGTATTCAAAGCAATTCTTCTTACAGGATGTTCTCATCATGTAGTGCTAAAATATTAATCTCAGGATACTCAAGGGATTTTTTTTTTTAGTTTTTTGTATGCAACAGCTAGTTTACTGCCCTTACAGGTCATATTGTCCTTTGATTATGGTGTGGAGGTTTTTGAATATTTTAATGTGTTTTGCTTATCGCTGTTTTTTTTTTCCTTTGTATCTTAGTAGTAAAGTTGTTGAAATCATAATGATCTAAGGATAGATACAACACAGAAACTTCCCCTAGGTTGAGCTG
>NW_010156256.1:0-43329 GCF_000695765.1 Mesitornis unicolor
TGTGCTTTGCTATGGGTGGGTGTGAGCCAAAGTTAATTCGTGTTTTAAATGAGGCCTTAATTATGTTAGGCCAATCAATAGAAACCCGGGCAGAGGGGATGCCTCCCTCATGGGAGGGAGAGAAGATTCCTGCTCAAAGGAGTATCTGAGCTTACACAGCCCTGAAATGGAGACTTTCCATGAAAGTGCCCAGACCTGCAAAAATCAACACCTTGTCTTCAGCACAGGATATTCCAAATATTTGTGTGCTTCTCTGTGGAAGGTGGCTGCAGAATCAAGAAGCTGCTGCTCACAGTGCAGATCTTGTGACTGCTCATTACACCTCTTGTTCCATGTCTGTACAGGTGTTTGTTCTATCCCTAAACAGGTTGTGCTTTACTGTGCTTGGTAACTGTACTTAACAAGATGTAATGCAGCTAAATACCAGAACTGCAGCCCAGCTGGTGCTTAAAAGACCCTGATTTTATTCTTCCTGATATTACAGGCCGGGTGGGAGAAATCTCCTGTTGCCCAGTTGCTTTTCTCATTTCCCTGAGACACTTCTGAAGAAACTAAGCTGGACTGTAAGACCTTTCAAGCAATGTTTCTAATGGGACTTAAGTGGCTTCCCATAGCTCGTGAATTACTGTGGCAGCACGGCCACGTGTTCTGTGTAGCCTGTACAGAGCCATGCACTGTTCTAGATGAGCACCCTGCACCTTCCCAGAGACCACAAGCTAGTCTGCTCTTTGGTCATTGGTTTTTTGCTCCAGAGAGGTACTGTAGTAGGAAAGTTATGTTTGGCTGTCTCTTGGATGAGGCCATGCATCACCTTTTTCAGTGGCTAACAAAGTGCTGTGGCCTTTGTGGTATATGATATCTGAAAGCTTTGCTGTTAGCCCAGGTTTATCTACTTGATGCAGTTACATTGAAATGTATTGCAGCTGTGTTTGTCTTGACCTGATTGTTACTGAAGACCTCTCATTGCAAAAACATCTTGTTGAGTATCTGGTGATATTATTGCCTGCTAGCAGCTGAATAATCTTTGAATAACCTGATTATAGAGTAGAAAATAATTATTTGCTGGTCACTTGAAGCTTTTTGAAACTGTTTTGTGAATATGTTGAAAGTGCCACAGTGTGTGCCACTCATCTGGGATGCCTCAGAAGGTATTGGACTGCAACATAGCACTAGCTTAAAATTTGTCTGAATCGGTGTTGCATGGTTGCCATCATCATGTTTGTAGTTTGAATCCGTGTGACCCCTTAACCCACACGTGAAGGAGTTAGAGTATTAAATAATTCTGCAGCCTCGCCATGCGCCCTTACTCCAGTTTTGCTATTCTTAAGTTTTTTATACATGAAAGAATACATTGGGTTTCCATGGCCCTGCAACTTGAGGTAGTCTGAACTGGAATTCTCAAAATCTCCCAAGCTGCCAACTTCAGGTCATACGCCGCACAGAAACTTTTCTGCTGTCTTTTCAGGCTGGAAATAAGTGTGTTGAGAAATGTGAGCTCTGCATGTCTTTGTAGAAGCACAGTGTCCTATGGTTTTGTGCACTGAGTTGTGTACTTGCCTGTTGAATGTGATTTTTTTTCCATTAGTATTTCTGGGATGAAAAGAATTGTTGGCAAGTGCTAAAATATTTCCCCCCCTGGAAAAGTACTTGATTTAATCTAGTTATGAAGAGGCTTTATAAAGGAGTATGTAGTCTTCTCCTGCATGGAATGGCAGAACTAAACTGTCTGTAGTGACTTGTTACCAAAGTGAATGAAGATGGTCTTAATTGCTCAACAGATGAGTACTTACCTCACCACCTGAGCAACCTGTGATGGAACTTCCTGGCTGAGAATCAGGTGGGATATAAAGGCAGTTACTACACCTGGTGCTTCTCTGGATGTGATGGCAGAGCTCTCTTCAAGTGTGTTTAATGTTGTATTTACCTGAACTATGTTGATGTGGTATGTAGATGTCAGCTTTTGTACAGTTTCTGGCCAGTGCTGTTGCCTTTTCTGTTTATTACCTTTGCTTTAAGGGGTAGAAGGGAGCAGAGGAAAAAAAAATCAGTTATAATTCTTGCTTTCTGGGTTGATATGGCTTCCCTGGCTTGGCATTTTAACTCTTTCAAAGTTTAATCTTACACATAAGACTTGTAATCAAATTTACTCAATTCTGTTCTCATGACAGCCATAACACTAGAATCGGGCTGTGGAATGCAGTGCTTAGTTACTAATAACTAAATAATTCAGGACAGGGAAGACTTTCCTGATCAATCACAGCAACTGCATTCCTCAAAGTCGCTGGGATGTGAGGTGACATAAGAGGAAGAAATCTGGCATACCGTTGAAAGAAATGGCTTGTGCATTGCTTTCAGTGTTGGTGCTGGACTTGCTTGGGTTTTTCGTGGGGTCTTAAATAATTGAGAAGCATCAAAAATTACTTTTTCAAGTGAATGCTGGGACTTTGAGTTGAGCTGTCCTGCATCTTCTGCACCACACCTCAAGTGTGTGGATTAGTCTATGGGTCATGGGTGGTGACTGATCTGTCTATTGAAGAGGCTGCTCTGAGGCAGGGTGGATTTTCTTCTGTGGCATTTTGGGGTGGGGAGAGAGGGTGACAGGATGTCTGCTCCCCTTTTGAGTAACGGGATCAGAAAATAAGCAGAGCTGCCTGTACTTTGGGCAAAAATGGATTTCTATGAGACTGTCCTTGAGTCTTGTTCTTACTGACAAAACAGCATCTTGGTTCTGACCTTCTCCTGTTCTCCTTGGCTGTCTCATTTTTGGTACAACACATACATTTGCAGCACTTAAGCACTTACTGGTTTCCTCTTCTTACATGTGCTGTTCTTCTTGTAACCTGCCATATGTCCTGTCTGAGTCCAAATTTCTAGGAATGCCATGAACAGGAAAGGCTGTGGCTTGGTAAGCCTATAGTGTGCCACCTTGGGTACCTTCAAAGTGGATGAATACCCTGAGATGTACTGAGAGTCAACAGGCTGTTGCTTAAAATCCACTTCTCTTCTCAGGCTCTAACTTCTAATTCCTGTGGGGATGGAGGAGTCTTAAGCCTTAGGTTTCTTTCCTGCCTTATAGGGTACTTTTTCAGATCATCCTTGAGTGGATTTAGGGCTTTGCAACTACTTGAGTGTTTAGGAAAACCACCTGTGGCTTGAAACTTCAATGGCTATGGATGGTTTTGCTGCTTCCTACAGAGCATATTTAAAAGTGTTTCGATATAAGACCATTTTTAAAGGGTGTTACGGGTATAGGAGGACAGAATTGCAAGGTATAGGAAAATGTGTATCCCTCACACAACTTCGTGGGTTATTTTGTTTGGTTTTCTTGGCTTTACTGTTGCAGTTTGTAGCTCAGGTTTATGCTGTGTCCTTTGAAGTGTTTTTTGGAGAGCTTCATTTTGGGGAAATTGGGTGCAGAAACAGTTCTGTGGTAGTGATGCTTTTTCACAGCATATTTCAGAGCTTATTAATATAGATGTTTGGTTTAGGAAAAAAAAAGACTGACAGAGTGAGACAAAAGCAGTGGGTAGTAGTACATTACTCAAGGTCATTTAGTCAGATAAGGGCTAAGTCTGCTTACTTTTGCTGTGTTCTATTTTTCATGCTTATCTCAAAAAAAAAAACTTATAGTAAAAACTGAGGTTCCCATTTTAAGCCAAACAGAAGAAGCTAAAATGTATTTTTTAACAGTAATATCAACTTAAAAAGCTCAAATCTCAATTTTGCAGGGTATTTTTTCCTGCTGTAGCAAGGTGGCGTGTTGTCTGCCTGTAATCCAGTGGCAGCTGGGAAGGCTTTAGAGATAAGTGTGCAAGTTTAAATAAAGGAGGGGGGAAGAGGAAAATATCCCAAAAGCTGATAATGTAAAAATTGCTTTGACTTTCTTATTTTGCCCTTTGCTTGGAGGGTTCTGTGCCAGGGCGATAATTGTGTGCTAAGCGCAAGCCTTTGCAAAGGTCTCTGGCTCTGGGAGCACACAGCTGGAGTGTTGGTTCTTGTACACTTCTCTGGTTCATGCAAGCTTCTTTCTGTAGGCCAGTTTCTGCCATCCACAGACTGTCTTTTTCTGTTCCTTCAGTGTGTGTTTCCACAACTTACAGGTTTTTTTTCAAGTAAATGACTACTAACAGAGTTCATAAAGGGCATGTTAAAATCGCAGGTTCCAGAACATGCTGGGTATGCTGTACCTGACACTGTTCCTTTTGGTATGTGTTTGGAAGTTATGTGAGAGCTGTTAATAGAATGTTATAAAATATATTTTAAAATTTATTTTTCAGCATTGAAGTAGTCAAGAAACATCTTTGCATCTCCATTAAAATCTTCTGCATCCCAAATGTAAGGGGAAAGCAAGTGGGTAAAGGGCTGGAGCTGTAGATACAGTACAGCATTCAACAGAAAAGTGAGATGTCACCTGGTGCTCCCCAATATGGAGTGGACAAGGGGTAGTCTATGTTAATGCTTTCAGAGTCAGATGTCTTTGGGCTTACTAGTTTTTGGAGATGCTGATGTACAAGGTGCTTGTCATCAAAGCTTTACTATGTGATCACTGTGCTGGTCCTACAGGAAGATTTTATTCTCTAGCTCCTGACATTTCTGACACGGCAGAGTTGTTGACGTTCTGAAAGAGGACAGGACGGAATGGACTAGGAGTAGAAAATCGTCAAAACTTGGAGCTCTTTTCATGCAAGGCATTGAAGAGAACATTTTCTATTCTCTTTCTAAAAGCAGTGCCCTCAATCTTTCAATATTATTTCAAATAGCTTTTTTTTTTTCAGTACCCCGTGGTTCTGAATCTTGGGCAGTTGTTTATTCCACTGCAGCAGCCAATAGTGTCAACAACCAGAGTTACTGTAGATATCTTTCTGTTGCAGTAAAACTCAAATTTTAGAAACACCTTTAGTTATATTTGTCATTTGCCCTTGTCTTCATTTAAAACACATCTGTGTAAAATGCTCTTTCATCTGTTCCTCTTGCTTATTCTCTGGTGACATCCCGGTTATAATAGAGTGAGATCAGACTTCCAGTAAAGATCCTATTCAGTGATTTTCTTTTTGTTGGAAAAGGAAGTAAATGCTGTAGAATACACAGTGCTTTATATTTGTTCTGTAACTACTTTGTTCTGCACTTACTTATTATAGCAAAGTACTTTATGTAGGCGAGGGCTGCTGTGAGACTGCAGTTTGCCTGTCCCTGAAGCGAGTATTACCTTGGGTGCAGCACTGAACTAATGCACCTGTATGTGTCCAGAGTGGGCTGAAAGAGCTCACTCCTGTCGGCATACATCTTTATAGATGTCTCCCAAATGTCATTAGAGACAAGCTTAGCTTTTCACTTTTATTGAGAGGTGGTCAGGTCTCTCTCCAACATCATTTATTTGCTTACCGTAGTCCCCTTACTGTGATACCTGACTGTCTCCTCTTCCTGGCCAGGCAGGGAATGGCTGTTATCCCCCTGTAAGGGATGGAAACAGAGGCACAGACAGTGTTAGTTGTGTTTGTGCTGTACTGACCACTGCAGGAAATGAAAACTAGTTCTGGGCTAGTAGTTTGCCCACTGGCTTATTTTCCGTACAGTAAACACAGGGTGATCCAGTCTCTTTGACAAGGAGTTCCCAAACCTGTCCTTGTGCTGTGTATTTTCACGTTCTTTATTCTCTGCTCCCACCAATGATGTGCGAATGTGCATTTCTCTGTATCTGGATAAGCACTGATGCAGAAGGAAGTGTGTGTCCTTCATGGCTGTGGTGGTGGCAGCTTCTCCAGGACAAAGTTGGTGAACTTGTTTAACTCTCCCCTTTGCAAGATTGAGCTTGTCAGCTGTCCGTGCAGTGAAGAAACCTGAATATAATGTTCCAGAGAGTAAATACCTACTTATGATCAGGAAGAGGAACTGGGTGAATGCAATCTTAATTAAATATTAAAAACAAGCAGAAAATTGTTTACTTTACAAATGAAGCACTACTGTCTTGGAACTGTTATAAAGCCATCTATATATATAGTAAATAGTTGAGAGAAGATGGGACTGAAGTAAGTGCCTTATTGGAAGAAAGTGTTTAGCTGTGGTGACTGAAACTTCAGGTATGCTAATCATGTTTTCATCCTCTGCTTTTATAGATTGCTGCTAAAATTGGAGATATTCCTCACTTGAATAATTCTACAACACTTGTGGACCCGTCAGTCTACGGTTATGGAGTGCAGAAACGGCCCCTGGATGATGGAGGTAAGCTGGCTATCATTGGTCAATATCGCAGATGCAGCTCCTGAAATTCATCTAAGGAGGCAGGTGTCTGCTTTAAGGACAGAAATGAATGCATCTTTCTGTGTACAGAAATTCTGTACAAGGTGCCTTGTTCTGTTTAGTCTTATCTAGATAGCACGGGGCTCCTAGGCGTTCATGTTATTAGTGTCAGCAGTTCTCTTTCTTCATGAATTTTGGAAATTAGCACCTCTGTAATTTAAATCTTGTTCTGTGGTAGCTGGGGGAAGGGAGGGAGGGAGGAGGAGGTGTTTATTGGAGCTGTGCTGGAGCCAGTATATAGGGTACCAGATGTACCCAGTAAAGCTGTGCTTCCCTGATGACCCTTATTTTCTGGGAGTGGGTAGTGTTGCTGTCAATGAGTTCTGACTGCTTTGTACGTGAATTCTGGGGAGAAAGGGTGTTGATGTAAATTGATACAAGTTGGAAGGAAACTTCCTGTATTAGGTTTAGCTTTTTCGTAATTGTTCCTTGAGAATCCGAAGAATCTTTGAGAATCCTTAAGAATCCTGTGTCTCTGAAGCATTTAACACTGGCCATAGCCAAAGAATAATTTATTGGGTGGTCTGTATCTGGTAACTGTAATGAGTTAAATATTATATGAATTGTTACAATTTTAAAGTAAGTTATTAGTTTCTTATCTTTGGCGGGAGCAATAAAAATGTAACAGGTGGTTTCTTTTTTACAAATATATTTATGTACACTATTAAGAAGTGGTTAAACTGTAGTATCTGCTGCTGTGTAGTTTCAAAGAGCTCGCCTTTTCCTGTGGTTGGTTATAAAAAAGTGTACCTGTGTCATCTTTTTCCTATTTCCTCAAGTATTTTTACTGACACAGGTAGCCCTGCAGGGTGATTCTCTCCCCACAGATATGTTCACAGGAGTACTGAGGAGATAAGCAAAGCTGCTGCCTAGCACTTCATTCCTAAAATACATTTTTACCGTCTGATACAAAGCTGTGTGAGGCAAAGGCTGAAAATACTGCATGCCTGCTTCTCATTCTGAAAACCATGCTGGAGCATGGGGAGGAGTTTTTCATGAGGAGTTTCTGGCTTGCTAACGTTACTGCTGTCTGAACATGGGCTGCAACCCACTTTGCTCTCTGGTGTTGGCTCTATTTGAGCAAGAGGTTGCTGCTCCTTTCGTTTGGTGTTTTAGGAAATAATGGGTTTATCTGGGTGAGCCGCTGTGCCTTATCTCAAGCTGGAGCATGCTGATGTCTGTGAGAAGCCGGAGGCCTGGTGTTTACTGGTGTGTGTTGCTTTCTGTATGGGAAGGTGCTCAGTTGCCACGCAGGCTGTTCAGCATGGAAGAATGCTGAACAACTTTGAGCTGTGTCTGACTGGCTTAGATAAGTGGCTGTACGTGAAAAAGAATAGAAATAGCCTTCTAGGAAGGAGACAAAATGGTTTTTTTAATGAACTTTTAACATGTGAAATGGTTGTAGCGCTTAATGACAGCTTAAATTAGACTTTGTACTTGAACTTTTACTGGTGAGCCGTCTTACTTGCTGAGCCTTGTTTGTGTTGACACAAACCGTGTCAATACAGTTGCAGTCTGGGCTATAAATGTACGTTACGGCTGGTTTCCTGCGTTGTGATAGGTAAGTCGGTGGAGCAGGTATGGTTCGTGGGAGAGCCTTCCTGAGTGGCTGTACTGACTCTTACATCGACAGTTCTTCTGATGTGAAGATCTACGGGTGTTTGCTCACTCTGGATGCCTGTTTGGTGCTGGGCCTACTTTGTAACTGTTTTTAAAGCAGCTGCAAGTGCTGCATTTGCCCTTGGGTTCTTCGTATGTATCTGTAGATGTTTTAACTTTGTCCCTTCCCAAAAATCTGATCTGTGAGATCTTAGAGGAGCAGAGAAGTGATGGAAGTAATATTTTAAAGGGCTGGAATCTCACAAAGAAACAAGAATTGTCAGGGTAGGAGCAAGGGTTGTATCGCTTCTTTCAGCTTTGGTCATCTTGGGTTTTAGTTCTAATGGCATTAGTAAGTCCTGTACTGAAATACAATTGGGTGATGAGTTCCTGGCCTAACCACGTAGTCCTCCTGCGCTGCTCTTTAACTGCACACCCAGGACTGCAGCCTGGTGAAGGAGCTTCTGGAGCTGTGAGTGCTTCTTGCTCTGTGTTTGTTTGCAGTATGATCTGTACCTTAGTCAGTCTTCAGCTACCTGCTTTTGCTACCATGGCATTAGAAGTCTATAATGCAGCTTTAGCTCTAAGCATCTGGAAGATGGCAGTTCCTTTTAATAAGACACTTAAATTAAGAAAGCACTTCCCATTTGGATGATCTTTTAGTTCTCTGTTAGCTGTGATCAAGGGAGTGTCAGAATTGCATGCCCACACTTTTTTCCATTTTCTGCTTGTCTGTGAACCACAGTTTGGAGATACTGTCATCCAGAAGTGATTATTTATATTATGTGTGCTCTAGAGATTTTGTAGTGTGGGGATTTGGATGGATGCTGCTGCTCTGGATAGCTTGGAAACAAATCTGGTGGTAAATCTTTTGATTGTTTACCTCTGTGTACTGTGTGCTCACGGCTGGGTGCAGGTCTTGCTGCTTCCTTATCCCCATGTAGCTGTTAGAAAATTACTCCTGTTCCTAATAGTCCTGAAAAAATAGGGTCCAGAGGAAGCATTTGAGGTTAAAAGAAAACTGTCTGTCTTTCAGGAAAATCTAATTCTGCCTGTCCATTTCTGTAAACAGCTGCTGGTGTGGCTGATTGATGGCAGCTTAGGAAGACAGGGTGACAGAGATGGTCAAAACAAATTCAGCTGCTTTTAGAGCATTTCCAGGAAAAACAGATTTGTCATAGTATTGGAAACCAGAACTTGTGAGTGCCTTTTGCACTTCCCTCAACATAAGTCTTCGTATCAAATGAAGAGCTGCTAGGACTGGCCCTGGTGACCTGGCCTATTTTATATTTTAGATGTATATATCTAATATTTATATATTAGATATTATATATTAGACCATATTAGATGGAGCTTGAGACTGATTATTTCTCTGTTTCCTGGCTTCTTTATTTCTGCTTTCTGGAGACAACTTTAAAATAATCCTGCTAATAGCTACAGTGCAGGGTGGAGATCAGGTTTATTTATTCAGCTTGCAGTAAGTCATAGTTGGCATTTATATGGCCGCTTGTAGCAGTTAATGTTTCTCAGCAAAGGTGAGCGCGGGAGATGGGGTCGGCTCTGAGTGCAGAGGGTCCTGGTGGCATCTTTCTTACGGCTCCCTGCTGAGGACAGATCCCAGCCCCCCCGCTAATGGCCAGCAGCTGCTCCTGGCCTCCATTCTAATTAATGGCTCCCTCTAATTACCAGCACAGTTTAATAAGTTTATTTAATGCTAAATAATCCTTAAAGAAACAGCCTCCTTTGGTTTGAAGGAAGCAGGGATCCAGTCTGCTGGAAAGAGGCTGATCACCAGAGCATTAGCCTTTGTGTGCTCTGTTTTGGACTGCTTTGGAGAATTTTCCAGTGATATATGGTCGTATATCGTACATCATCTGATTCTGTGATATCTGTAGGGTTAACCAGCAGTGCTGCAGCTGAAGGCTGGGGTATCCTTTGAGTCTGGGCAAACAAAGATGAGCAACCTTGGAGAAGCCTCACCCCTAACTCTCTCCACCTCCTGACATCCCCAAGTTTCTGTGGTGCATCCAGATATTAAAATGGCCCGTTTTGGTGTAATAAAACTTGACTGTAGTAGAGCTGAGGGGCTCAAACACAATGTGATCCTGTTGTATGGAATACGTCGTTCTTTTGCTTGAATATGTTTTCAATGAAAATAGTGGTGAGCAGAAGGAAATCTTATCCCTGTCTTACTGCTGCTGAAAGTTAGAAGTGATGCTCCTTGGCATGTCTGTAGCAGCAGCAGGACCAGGGCAAAAATCCAGATCTTCTGGCAAAAGGTTTAGTGTAGTACACAAAATCCCAGTGTTCTTCAAGTCTCAACTTTACAGATCACCATTTTTAAAATAAGGCAGTTTAAGGCAGGGAGGAAAAAAGCCTATAAAGATTTGCAGTGAAGGCAGACACGGAAATTGTTAGGTTTTGACTGTGTAATTAAAGGAAAACCTAGCAATATTTAATGACAAAGAATTAGTGTAGCTGGTATCTTCCTTGTAGCTTTCTGAAATTTATGATGATCCCATTTTGATTCAAAAAGTATGAAACGCAACCCTGTTTCACTGCTTTCCAGCAGATGTGTTGCTCTGATCTTATTCTAGCTGTGAAGATATTCTTGATGAGATTGTATATTCCCATCATGCACATTAATTTAGTGGGAGGCACTGCTCTGTTTTATGGGATGGAAAAAAAATCCACATTTGTTTTGAGTGTCTGTTAGGTAGAATTCAGTTAAGGTGAAGCCTAAAGCAGGGTGAAGAGTTATCAACCAGCAGGTGCCATTAATAGGAAATTGTGCTGATTTTATTCAGTATTTTTCCTTATTTGCAGTGAAATGACTGCAGTTATAGTTGAATTGTACTCAGTAGATGTAAAAGGAGGAAATACGTACGTGGCTTGATAGAGTTCAGCCTCCTCTGTGGCGTGAAGAGGGAGATGGTGGAGCAGAACGTCAGCTTTCGGTACTGCAGCGTGCGCCGTCTGCCCCAGCCCTGCCTCTGCTTTAGTCCCTGGCTTTCAGAGCAAAATGGGCATCTTGGAGAAGGAATGGACCTTTAGGTTGTTGGAACTATGAGCTGTGTCTTCAACCCCCCAAAAAAAACAACCCAGAAATTGTTATTGACTGTAGGTAAATCATTCCCTGTTCTCTCCATCTGCACTTTATCTCGGCTCGTGGTGAGGTTATTTGTGAAATGAGAAAGGAACAATCTTGCACAGAAGTTATTGTGGCTTTTTTTTTAATTAATTTGAACACTAAATATATTGTAAGGGTGATATCTGCCTGGGGTGGTGAATGGCTTACTGTGTTTGTATAGTACTTGGAATGGGTTGGAGATGCTATTCTACATCATCTAAAGCATTATTTTCCCGACTGATTTAACTTCTTGTGCTCGTACAGCTTGCCCCTAAGAAGTTGTCTTTTTCAAGTGTAGGATTTTGTTACAAAATGAAGGCTCTTCCGTTCCTCACGTGAACTTCAGGAGCTGATTATAGGATGTGTATCTGTCTTGTAACTTGTGGGCAGCACAGACTGCTCCCAGTGCTGTTATGGTGAATTGAAACGTGAAGTGGATATTTAAATACAGCCTTGTAGTTTAAAGACCGATCTTGCTGGCATCTTGGGGTAATGAGTGGCCTGGTCCATGGCAAGGGCAGTCCTGTACTACAGCAATAGCCACCGGACCTATTGCGTGTAGTAAAAATACTCAGAGCACAGTTTGGAGCAAGATGGCGAGATTCTGAATTTGTTTGGTCGTATTTGCTCAGCTCTGCGGTAGTGGCTTATCAGCTAAAGCAAATATTCCCCATTACATCACCCACCTTTCTCAGCTGCAGTATTGGTAGTTATCAAATTAGAACTTTTTATATTCAGGGTGAGAATATGCAAAGACAAATCTAACGGAGTCAATAGCGCAGCAGTTGTCTTATCACGGAGCTGAGGAGAGTAATAAAATAGATATGCTGTCAATATTTTGGTCTGGAACTATTATGAAGGTATTGACATGCAGCAGAAATACCGCGTTGACTCTCTTTGTCTGTTTTATTTGTGTAGAGTGTTTGGCCACAAACTTTATTCATTTTTCTACCGGATTTAGAGAGTGTGGGCTGCATCCACTTTCTAACCCTGCCAGCTGATTGCCGATTTATTTCGGGTCAAAGAACGTGCAGGTTGCTGCAAGGTAGTTTGAAACAGCATCTATATTATCACAGCTCACATGTTGGACGGTTTCATTTGTTTCGCTCCTTGTGCCCTCCAGACATGCAATATAATCTTTCAACTGGTTGTTAGGACCAAATGGTCTGGTTTTTAGCTGGTTTGCTGCAGGCAAAGTCCAGTAGGAAGCCCAGCAGGGCACGTGTTCCCACTTTGCATGAGTTGGTCTAATGATATTTTCTCCATTAACATTTGGAAGAAGGATCTAATCTGTGAGGGTTGAGGGGGGGGAGAAATCTGTTTGGGGGTTGTCAGCCAGGGAGATAACTGCTGATCAGAAATGGACCACCAGCTAACATCGCAGATATGACTGGAATGTGTGCATGCAGTCAAATGTGGTTGGTTGTGTTCTTTTAAAATCCCGTTCGGGTGCCACAAGGTTACTTAACACACCTATTCCTTTAACAGGTCTCCGTGTAAGTGGGCTCCATGGAGCACAGATAAGAGACACAGAGAGAAGTATGTGCAACCTGTCTTTAATGCTTTTTGCCTACACTAAATCTTTGAGCCTGCTTGGCTTTTGTTTTTTAGTACATACCAGCCTATGTAAAATTGCCTTTCTGCTGCCTTCTCCCCCCCCTCTTTTTCTTTTTTTTTTTTTTTGCTGCTTTGGGCTTAATTTGGGAAGGGGGAGGTTAGTTGCAGGGATTTGGATTTGAGCAGGCAGGATTTTCTCCCAGGACTCTCAGCATGGGGAGACGAAGATCAATTCCCTATCCTGTGTTCAGCTGGACACTGCGTTGTGGTGTGTGTTGATCAAGAAATCCCCTCCTGTTTTGTACCACATAACGCATTCATTTCAGCCACTGAACCCAAATTACTGTTTTGCTTTTCTTTCTTTTTTGATGAAATGGTAAGAACTCTTTTTCTATGGGGATGAAGTTAGTTTATCCGTGCTAATGCTTTGATTTTTTTCCTTTTTTCTCTCTCTGCCACAGTAGGTAACCAGTTAGGGGCCCTGGTACATCAAAGGTAAGCAGTGGGTTATGTTTTATTATTTATTGATCAATTCTAATTGTTTATTGATCCACCATCTGTAGTAGTGTTAGGAAGTCAGGGGTTGGGAATGTGGAGAAACTGTCAGCTTGGGCTTTCTCCAGGCTGGGTTTCTGCTAACCCTTTAAAGCTGTTTGTTGTGATAAAGAAGAGTTGATGTGAAACTTGGATTTGGTTTCTGTAAATCTGCAGGAGTGAACAGAATAAATTCTCTCTCCTCTCCATTCCTCTGCCTGGCAAGGGAAATAAAGAAAAAGTTTAAAAAGCTGTGGTGTTTTGACAAAAGTTGGAAGTACTGAACAGGCAGGTAGATTTTTTTAAACTATTATTATTGTTAGTTTTGTTGGTGTAATATGACCTGGCATGACTCCTTTGTCAAAGATGGTTTTTGGAGACTGAAGCCAGTATGAGTAGTTGTGCAGCATGTCTTAGCATTTAATACAGAAGCAAAATTCTCTGTTTTTCTTGAATCCTGGTCTTAAGGAGTTGTCAGTCTTGTTTTGAGTAGGAAGGGGAGAACATTTCTAAATGGATTCACCTTCAGGCTAGTAGTAGTGCATTTCCATCGTAGCCTGCTGTTCATTGAGGGCCTCAGCAGAAAGGACAAGCAATATTCTGCTGTAAAACCTTCAGTTTTTAATGGTTAGGTTAAAGCTAATGTCCCGTTAAGGTGGCACAGAGCAGGGTGGGCAGCGCTATCCGCTTTTCTGAGACCTCTTCTGCCAGGAGTGGTGTTCATGCAGGGAAGTGATTAGGCTGGAAAGCCTGACTTGGTTTGTTTCTGGTTTTGGTGGTTGATTTGCTGCTAGGTTTGCTGCTTTGTACACCAGCAACCATTCCTGCAACACGGGGTGATTAACAAATTATGTAGGATAGGGCATTTTTGACAGCAGACTGGGTTTATCCCAGGTTAAAACAACCATAATTCTGAAGCTCCCTGTTCTGTGGTGGGTATGGGTGGCACTGTCTGGTTTTGCATCTCTGCTGGTGAGCCTTGGGACAGTGCAGTGCACTTTATCTGCAGGTTAGCTGGTGAAGTCTGCTGCGTTTTATACCTTCCCTAACTGATCTAGAGCAAAAAATGGGAAGATTTTAATATACATCGCCACAAAACCTGCATTGAATTTATTATGCAGCTGTTTCATTGCTTTTGAGTTTGCTGAACAAATTGTGTATAATACATATCTAAATGTATGGAATTTGCAAATTCCACATTCATTGTGTTGTATTTTCTATGAGAGAGCAATGGGTGAACAAAAATCCATCTAAGGTAATTCCTTTCTACTTGACTATGCTCAGGTCTTAGGAAATAACTTTGGCTGCTATGTTTTGAGGCAGAGACACATTGAAAAAGTCCAAAGAGCAATAGATATGGGAGTCTTGAGATAATAAGACTTCAAAGGATAATTGAAGATAACTTTTATAAATTCCAAGGAAAAGAGTGATAAGGACAAGCAGGCAAAAAAATATCTGAATACTGGAGGGGGCATTCACATCAGGATTGGTGCTGGTCAGCGTCTCTTGACAAGAGCATATCCGAAAGTAGGCAGAAACTGTGGCTTGGAAGGTCTAGGCTAAATATTAAATAAACTTTGCTGTTATTCTGTTAAGTCTGTCTGGAGCAAGAATTAATGACAAAAAGAGATTATTCTCTCAGCTCTACTAAAGACAGTGGAAATTAGACTGGGAGTGTGTCCAGCACAGGAGAAATCAGGTGGCCGTGAGAGGTTCCTTCCAAAACAACTGATTTTCGTAGAATCATAGAACACCAGGTTGGAAGGGACCACAATTTTGACTGTGTTGTAGCGTTTGTGTATACAAAAGCCTTATGCTGTGCCTGGTTTCCGTGGCAGGGACGTCGTTGTCTTCCAAATTGTTCTTTGTAATGACTATTTTATCTTTTTTTGTAGGGCTGTAATAACAGAAGAGTTCAAAGTGCCTGATAAAATGGTTGGATTTAGTAAGTACCTTGGATGCTTTTGAAACGTTTCTTATGTGTTTCCCGTGCAGGAATGCTGTTTATTCTGACATGCTCACAAGTTTTTGTGCTTACTGCCCTTGGATAAGCCTTGTCTAATGCTTCCTGGGGACCACATGATCTGTGTTTAAAATTCAGGTGCAAACTGCATGGAAAAGCTTGGTGTCCCAGTAATAACAAGAAGACTGGGGTACAAGTTACTGGGAGCTTTAGTGTTTCTTTCCTTTAAACTCCCACTAGCATAGTATATAAACAAGTCGGAAGTGAATTTATTTCCCCTCACTGAAACATCTTACTACTTTAAAATATGCAAAACTGAGAGTTGAAGGAGGAAAACAACATTTAAATGTTAAAATAAGAGTTGACTCGAGGCAAGTTAAACAGAATTGTAAATCTCTCCTACGTTTGCCGCAGGGAAACGCAACCAGCATGCATTGCTCAAATGAGGATTTTTCCTAGATTTGCATTCCTGATGCTGTTCTCTTTCAAACTTGATCCTAATTTCTCTCTTCCTCTTGATGATCATTGCTCTTCCTTTTAATGGCACCTCCTGCTGATGTGTTACTACAGTGATTGCATGCTCTTGCACTGCTCGATCTCTGTGTAGCTCTTCCAGTTTGATATACTGAGAGTAAAAAGGAAAATAACGTGCCATGATAATTACCCCTTGGTGTGTGACGTTTTGTCCCAGTTCTAATGATGCTATAAAACTGTAACAAATTCCTGCAGAGGAAATGCTTGCTCTCCTCCTGCCAGACCTCTTCATTTACTGGTCGTGGTACCACACGTGTGGGGAGTTGTCAGAGGGACACTGTAGCCCTGGGAGAGGGGAGTGTGCGTGCTTTGCTGGTGCATCATCTCCGAGTTAAATCTGATCTTGGTTTAGGGACAGAACATGCGGGAAGGTGGCAAACCCACAGCTGAGAGATGCTTCTATGGGAGCATCTTGAGCCAGGCATACCTGTTTGACTTGATGGTTTTGCTGTCTTTGCAGTCTGGGAAGGATGTGAGTGGTAATTGGCACATAGTCTCTTCCCAGTATGTCTTGTGGAGCAACGATGTACTGACTCCAAGAGTTAAGGGAGATGAGCTTTTGTTTTCACTTGAGATTGATAGAGCATTCCAGTATGTAGCAGTTCTGCTGGAGTGCAGACCAGGCAAATAGCATGACCATTGAGAAGAGGCACTAAAACATGAATTTTAAAGGGAAAAAAACCCCAGCCAACCAAACAAAAGTCTCTACCTTTTTTTTCAGTGTCCCAAATAGCTGGTTTATTGGTTCAGGCTGAACAAGATGTACTTAAATGACTCTTCTAGCATCACTCAAACTAGTGCCTTATTTCTTGCATACTGAGTATTTCCATTCCAGTGCAAGGCAGGCTTTTTTGTTTTGTTTTGTGGTTGTTGTTTTTTTTTCCAAGCAAATAAAATAACTTTTGGCAGTTTTTTACTGTTTGTCTGCTATGATAAATTTTGCCGTGCTGTGGATGCCTCTTCTGCAGTCCTGGAGTCAAACTGTTCCTTTATAGATAGCTGCAGTGGAGTAAAAGGGGGAAGGTGCTCTGCGGTTACTTGGAACAACGGTATGTTCTGATGCTTGTTGAACTCATTTCAGTAATCGGCAGGGGAGGAGAACAGATCTCACGGATTCAGGCAGAGTCTGGCTGCAAAATTCAAATTGCTCCAGGTAAGAGCCTCTTGGTATGGCAAGTGAACAGATTTTAATATTGAAGGATGCTGTGTCCATTAGATCAGGTGCCTTGCCATACTCATGGCCTTTAATAACTGGTGTATACTGGGCTGACTTGCATGGGAGAGCTGTTTTATGACTGACCTCCTGACTAGAATAGAAAACAGGTTTGTCAAGTGGTTTGGGGAAGGAAACAGTTAAGGAACTGTCTTCAACCACGGATGGGTACAGTGCTAATGGACAATCCATGCTGTACTTAGACCTGCAATTGCAGCTGTCAGGTTTTCTCCTGGTGGTGCCGCTTTGCTCATCTCCTGCGGTTTGTCTCTGATCAGTCTGGTCGGCCCAGCTCCTGGCAGAAGACATTTTGGGAGGGTGGCAGCTCCGTACAACTTGCCTTGTGTCACAGAAATGGGATCATCCCGTTTGTTCTGTGTTAGCACCTGTTTGCTTTGGGGAAGGCTGTACTACAGTGCTGTACAGGAGAGTTGATGAATGTAATCTGGGTTCTTATCCCTTCCTTTAATTGGTAGGGAAGGCTTTAAAGGAATGCAGACATCCAGCAAATAATGTAAAATATGTTGACCCTGGATGTCTTTGAATTCATTAATGTGCTCTGTGTGCAGGGGGAGGGGGTATCTGTGCTTCCATTAGTGCTTGATAGTTACTGAAACAGCTGCCTTTTAAAAATTACTATTAATTTTTATTCCATGTATTAAAAGTTTCCTTCTTTTTTCCTTTGTAGACAGTGGTGGGATGCCCGAGAGGCCCTGTGTACTCACCGGGACGCCAGAGAGCATTGAGTGAGTTCTGATTTCACTTCTCTCCTTTCTCCTTCTCTCTCTTCTCCCTGATGCTGTGCTCTGTCAGTGGTGCTACTTGGTTAGCCACGCCAGCAAGTGTTGGCCTAGAGAAAATTGAGGGTCTCTAGAGCATAGCCCCTCTTGGTCTGATGCTTTAAACTGTGCACCTCAAAGGCTTTTTTCCAGTTGCAGTTTGAACCCTCTGCAGAAATTTCCATGGGATTCCCCTCCGCAGGGCAAGGTTGCTCTTAGGGCACCTAGGATGCAGTTTTCTAACTGCAGCTTTCCAGGATACTGAGCTAAGCTGTTGAAGGGCACTTCTCTTCTCCCACTCGCTTCCCTACTCCTATTGAGATTACCATCCTCCCAGCTGAAGAAGGGCTGCATGAGGCCTCCAAAGCCTGTCGGTGCCCCTCCAGAATAATCTGGAGGTGTTGGTGTTGTTGCAGAGCAGCATGAGGCCCATGGGTATGCTTGCCTCTGCATCGCTGCCAACAAGAAGCAAAGGACTGAGCCAAAGTCTTGAATTCTGATCCCTGCATGGTAGAGAGATGTGGCCAGCTAGCAGGGGTTTCTACTCTTTAGGCCTATAGAAACTTTAGGGACAGTGTTTCCTCCCTCCCCCTTCCCAGGAGCTGAGTTTGAGACTCTCACAAACCAGTTGAGGACCTCCTGCTGGAACTGGATCCAGGATCCTCAGGCTTACAGGAACACACTTAACATATGGAGCTGCTCTTTCTCTCCCCAGCCTTTGGGTAGGTGGGTTTTTTAAAATCCATCTGGAAATCTTTGAGTTGCATTTGATAGTGAAAATACATGGGTGCAAAGACCGTCTCTCTAAAGACAAGACACTCATCATTCTTCCATTCCTAAGAGATCTAAGGGTACTTAAATCTCCTTATTCTACCATAATACTGCAAGCAGTGAGCCAGAATAAATATAATTGGCAAGCTCACATTATAGGGCACGCAATGTATTCTTGCTGATACTGAAGTGCTTTTCCCTTTTAGCAAAGGATGTTTCAGAACAAGAGGGAAATACTAAAAAGCTGGGATGCCTGATGAGATGCAGTTGGGGGAGAATGTGGGAGAGGTGTAATTAAGACTTCATAGTTCTGAAATAAGCAGTTAAATGTAGTTAAATCCAAGGCTGTCTTTAAATGAAATGTAAATAAATTTTTTAAAAGTGAGAATGCTCAATTTACGAAGCAGAACAAGGTGTTAGGGACATGGAATTAGGTGAAATTTGATTTACTTTTGCACTAAAATTCTTGTCAAGTTCGCTGGTTGTACTGTCATCTTAGTCTACTTATAGAAAAAGAAAATGAAGTAAGGAAACCAATCTAGATGTCAGAATTTGTGAGGGGTGTTATGAGGAGTGTTTCCATTATTTATATGCAGTGGCAAACTAGTAAGGTTAATTTTCAAATGACCCCTTCTCATCTGAAACACGTTGTGTATTAACTGCTGTAGCATCTGTTGTCACTAAAATAAGTTTATGAAAAATATGAAGGTAGATGAATAAAACCTCTAAGATATTTTCAGAATATTTGACGTGGGCTTCCAGAAATGCCACATTTTGCCTTGTTTTGTGGGGAAAGTCAAGAGAAAGCTGTGTTGTGATCTGTGCACAGCCTCAGATCACCACCCTGTGAGCTGTCTTGGGTGGATGTCTGCTTGCAAGGGATGACTTTGTACTGTTTTTTCAAATGGCCAGAGAGAAGATAGTCCTCCTAGGGTGCCTGATACGGCTTGGTATGGCTTCTTAGGTGTCCTGATAGGAAGTGGGGAGAGAGAGGAAGATGATTCTTTAGACTGAAGAGGGAACTGTTGATTTTCTTCTACCTACTTGGAGAAGGGTTGTGGGAGAAGGGCAGGCAAGCAATACATTGATACTAGGAGTCTTCATGATGAAGGGAAGCCCCATCAGCTACCTTTGACATGCTAAACATTTTAGAGAAGGTGTCTTTAATCTCCCAAATGCTTCTTTGTGTCTGTCTCTTCTCACCAGGAGCAGAAGAACCCAGTCTTTCACTGGTTGCTGCTGCAGTATCCTTGTCTTGCTTCGTGGTGTACTTCAGCACCTACTGCTTGGCGCAGAGGCTGTGTTAGAGCAGTGTTCTGGTGCTGCTGGCAAGAGCAGGCAGAGAAGAGCAAGGCCTGGCACTGATCAGAGAGTGGTTAACCCATGTGCTCTGTTAGAATCAGGGCAGCGTGTGGTTTTTGTCTTGACCAAGAAGGAGAACAGAGCTTGAGTTTTATCAAATATTGTATATATATGTTTTTAAAAGTTAGAAAAGTTTAGAATGTAGGGTATCTTAATCCAAAACAATCACCCCAAATGCTATAGCTCAACTGTTAACTTCTAAGAGGTCAGCGCGTGCTGCTGCTCTTCCTTCTCCCTTCCCCTTTCAGAAATCAAACTGCTTTTAAGTAATCATGATAAGGGAAAATACACATCAAAGAGTTTAAAAAGTAAACGTTGTGCTAACTGTGGTTTCCTTCATCTTTTCACTTTTCCTCCTCTCCCTGATCGCTTCCCATTCTGATGGTCCCTGCTCTCTTGGTCACATGGAACAATGTTGTCTAATGGTTGTTTCCCTCGATTCTTTTCCCAAGACAAGCAAAACGGCTACTGGGGCAGATTGTAGATCGCTGTCGGAACGGACCTGGTTTTCACAACGATGTTGATGGCAACAGTACGATTCAGGAGATTTTGATCCCGGCATCCAAAGTGGGTCTAGTCATCGGCAAAGGAGGTGAAACAATAAAACAGTTGCAGGTGCGCAAGATGCATTTACTTTAGGGCTCTCTTCCCTACCGCAGCTTCTCTAGATCAACAAGAGCGTGCTGAAATGGAGAGCCTTAAATGCTCTCACCTTCTACAGCAGGGACTACTCTTCTGCCTTCGGAGAGCTGGACTCAAATCCAATCTTGTGTTAAAAAAGAAATCGGTTTGGCCCCAGCTACGCATGTAGTGGAGTTTTGCCAGAAGTCTGAAAGAAACTTGTGTACTTTAGATAACATTTGGTGCGTACTGTTTAGGAGGAGATCTTTGTAGCCAAGAAAAGGCTATCTCTAGGCTGCTGCTGCAATAGTTTTTAATGCCAGCCGTGCTGTTGTAGAGTGCTGTGCTCCTCTTCTGTTGCTGATCTGTCATGAAGCTGGCGTGTCTTCCTTTTTCTCTCATCCCACCCTTTTCTAATTAAAAGTGTTGTGTTATGTATAAATCTGTGTTCCTAGACATTCTTTATTCTTCCATCTGGAACAAGTTTGTTAAAGAGTTAAGGATGTCAGAAAAAGCACCTAAGTCAAAAATGTAGGTTTTTGAGTGCCTTGATTAGGCCTCTGCTATCCAGTAGTTTTAAGTCTGGTCACTTAATAACTATTATATGCAGACAGCTACAGATTTTGGAAAGGGCTGAAAAAACACTTGTTCAGGTAGAGGGGTTCTCTTGGCAAGGGATTCAGCTGTTTGAGAACTTCAGGGGTAGCACACTCAGCAGCCCTTCACACTCTAGGACTATCACTGAATTTGTGCTACAAGCACCCATGAAGACCTAAAGTAGTGCTCTGTAAAGCTGCTGATTTGACCTGCATAATGTTTAGTAACCAAAATATAGTCCCTTGTTTTAGGGACTCTGCTTAGCAAAGTGCTCTGTGCTTTTTCTTCAGGAGCGAACAGGTGTGAAAATGATTATGATCCAAGATGGTCCGTTGCCTACTGGAGCAGATAAACCTCTCCGTATAACTGGAGATGCATTTAAAGTACAGGTATGTAATAGAAGTAAGCAGTTGCCCTAGAGAACTGAGGAGGAATTTAAATTTTAGCATGTTTGTGCACATCTAATGGAATTTAATCCAAGTGTAAATATAATGATCCTTGCTGGTTTTGTTTGTTCTGTAAGGTTGAAGTTTGAGCAAGTTAGAACACCAGACTAGCAAGCATTGGCTTATTTATGGCATAAGCTATGGGTTCTCACTCCACATAGATATTAGACATGGACAGGAGAGGAGCTGAGGAGAATGGTTTGGAGAAAGTAGCTTTGAAATACTTTCCAGTCCTTGAAGCAAAAGTCATAGCTAGATGGTACTTGAGCAAATGGGTTCTTGGTGACTAAACCACACATCTGAGAACGTTTTGTGGAAGGTTCACTATCTCAGACAGCCAATTGACGCAGGTAATTAAAAAAGAAATCTGACAACAACTCCTGAAACCAAGGGGCTTGCTTTAATATTGGTACCTCAGTCTCCTTGTGTCAGGGTTCTACAGATGTGCTCATACCTGCGGTTCAAAGCAAAAACCCATGATCAGCTGGAGACTGGAAGATTGTAGAGTGATGGGAATGCTTGAATTAAAGAATTAAAGTTTAGCTGTGGCACGTTCCACTTCTCAGCAAGTGCTTTTCATACCTTGCTAATACTTAAATCTAGCTTAGCATTCCTGTCTCAAATAAAAATAGTTCTGTTTCATTGGATCTCCCTAATCATAAATTGCTGCAACAGTTGATGTTGCTCAGGGATAGTACGTTTGGGTGGTATTTTTCAAACCTCTTACTGCAAGTGGGATTTTAGATTTAAATGCTGTGGTTTTAGTTTTTGGTTTGGTGGGAGTTTTGGTTGGGTTGTTTTGGTTTGTTGGAGGGGGTGGGGAGGTGTTTTGTTTTTCAGAATTCATATACTTATTGTGGAGGTATAGATATCCAAAAGGAGTTTAATGGCAATCTTGCTAATTGTAACCAAATCATACTTAAGTGCTGCTGCTTCCTAGGTGGTTTCTTCTGTCTTGCAAGATTTGCTGCTGTCGCATCTTCTGTGCCATAAATTGTGCTGAGCAATCGTGGAGACTGCATAGGCTGGAAGATATTTGGGGCACTTAGAAAAGTTTGAGCTTGATAAATCCTTGGGTTTGGTGGGATTCTCTGCATGTGCAACAGTGTTTCTTAATTCTCTCAAGTCCATATGAATTCTCTCGGTTGCCCTTATTTCTGTCTTGGCATCTCTGAAATGTCTGGAGTTGCCTCCTGTAAAAAATACCATGGGGGCATGAAAAATATGTCTAAATGTGAAAGAGTCAGATTCACCAGTGTCCCTCAAATGTGGAAATAGATCTAAAATGTCAAAAGCTTGACTGGTAATATATAGAAACAAAGGCTTTGGTTTTGACATGTAGACGTCTGAATGGTGGCTCCTGGTGGCTCATTTCCAAGGTATATTTTTTCTAGCTGGGCTACATGCAAGCTTGTGAATGATCTGAGGGCTGCAAGTACGTAGGGAGAATATTCATTTTTCTCAGAAAATGGCTTGCAGGAGTGCTACAGACTTGGGCTGAGTGTCATTAAGATCACTACTGCCCACCTCCCTCCTTGAAAAATGAAAAAAAAAACCACAGAATGCTGTTTCCATTAAGCAGATGGAGACCTTTGCCTGAAGCCTGACCACTAGGCACTGCCGAGGCCCTAACATCAAGATGGCAAGCAGAATAATTTTAAGCTAACTGTAACTTCTTTCCTCATGTAGCAAGCAAGGGAAATGGTACTGGAGATCATCCGAGAGAAAGATCAGGCAGACTTCCGAGGCGTACGCAATGATTTCAGTTCTAGAATGGGAGGAGGCAGCATAGAGGTATGTTTTCTTCAAGTACTCTGCTAACCTCCCCGTGGGATGGGCAGTGGGTGGAAGTCATCAAATTGCACATGTAACCTGTAAGCTTATTTTTAAATGTTTTGTGTTCTGTTGCCAGAAGAGCGAGTCTGGCTGCAAAGAAGAGGAGTTCTCACGGACTCCCAGATGGCGCTTTGCTAATTGTCTTTTTAAGCTGCATTCTTGCAGTGGAGAGTTCATTTAGTGGGGAAGGAATTCATGGACACATGTTTTTCTTAAGGGATGTGGTTCTCTAGCCTGGAGCTGCCCAACATGGCCTGTCCTCACAGTTAAGAGCATCTCCTTGTAAAATCAGAGTAATTCAGTTGAGTTCTCTGAGCTTTCATACTGCTTTGCCTTTCCCATCAGGTCTCTGTGCCCAGGTTTGCTGTTGGAATTGTGATAGGAAGAAATGGAGAAATGATCAAAAAGATTCAGAATGATGCTGGAGTTAGGATTCAATTTAAACCAGGTTTGTGTGAGGTTGGAGAGCTGTTACTTTCTGAACAGTATTCCAGTTTGGGATTGCTGAAGTGAATCCGATCTGAGGTTACACCAGCTAGGCTTTCCTAATTTAAAGATGCATTGTGCCTCTTTCTGAGACCCATTTAAATATGATCTGCTGCTTCCTCGTGCACTTTCTCTTTTTCAGAGTAAGACTATATACAGCTCATTTGCAAACATTATATGTCACAACATTCATGTCTTGAGTGGTAATTATATGGATAAACAAAATGACAGTAACAAAAACCCTTCTATTTCCTGTTAAAGAATTCTCCTCCAGGACATTAAAGCCTTTGGGGATCAGGAGTTGATTAATTCCAAGTAACTTTCTCTGGGTCCTTGGCTGTCTGATCACCTATCAAAGCTGCCTTTGTTCTCTTAAAATTGTATCAGTCTCTTTCATGGCTTTTTGACATTTGAAAGTGTTGCCTTCTGAATGTTGCTCCCTCTGCAATGTGGGTTCAGTTTTGTCGTCTTTCAGTACGTGGAAGAGGGTCTGAAGGTGGAGGGAAGAGGTAGCTCCTGGGGTAGTTATGTGAAAACTCTGCTGGCAGTAGTAGTGCTAGAAGGAAGCTGCTGTTGGTGAGTGGATGTTTTCTTTCTCCTTTTAATTTAGTCTTTGCCACCTCTCTTCACAGATGATGGGATTAGTTCTGAAAGAGTCGCACAGGTCATGGGCCTTCCCGATAGGTGTCAACACGCAGCACACATCATCAATGAGCTCATTCTCACAGCACAGGTGGGTTCTGGAGGCTTGTAGGAGGAATGCGCTCATATGAGAATGTAGTCTGCATGCATGCAGCTGTGTGGATGGATGCCACCATCTGAAGAACAGCAGTGTTAAATTTTCCCTCTGGTAGGCCCACACATGCTGCTGCCCGGGACAGAACTGTTGGGTTTGCTTTAAGTTATTTGGAAATGGTGGCCTGGCGGAAAGGAGTCCAGCAGTACCATCAGACAGTGACTGGAGGCTCTGTTCAGTAGGGCTGAGTGACGCTCAGGCAGCAGAGCATTAACAGTGCTCAGTGATGCTTCCTCCTCAGACTCCAGTCCTCTGCTCTGGTGGCTGAGAGAGACAAGGGAAGGCGATGAATGCTCACATGTGGTCACTGCACTCTAAGACACCAACATATTGCATTGCCCAAGAGCAAGATGAGTGATTTAGCAGGGCATGAAGGAGGTTGTATTTTGCATTTGTATTATAAGAAGTAAAGATGTTGGACTATACCAGACCAGCTACCTGAGCATAATTTCTCCATCAAGGGTATGTCTTGGTACCTCTTCTTGTCCTGAGATCTGGTCTGAATACATGATTTCACAATTCTTTTTTTAATCATCCACTTAAATTTTGAGGTTTGTCATAATAGCCTCTGAGTGCCCGTGGCCTTTGCTTTTGGAGAAATTAGTTACCCAGTGTAGGTGTGTCCTTTAAGTGTCTTTGAACTTAAAAGCTTCCTCTGGAAGTTTAGGGAAACTTGCATTTCAGCTGAGTAATACCAGGAGTTCTTTAAAAAACGACACTTGAAAGGGTTTGGAAGCAACTTCTGTGTGTGTCAGTGCCAGGATCTATTGGTTGATCTAAGGAGGAAAGCCCCCATCACAAACTAAAAGTCCTTTAGTAGTTGATCCTTGTTTATAGGCTTATTTCAGCAGATATAAAGGCATGCATTTAAGAAATATAAATATCTCCCTGAGTCAGGAAGGCAACTGTAACCTGCGTTACTTGGCATTTCTTTAAAGCGCTTCAAAATCTTGAATGTGAAACTGGAGTCCAAGAATATCTTAAGTCAGGGCCATCGATTGTAATGCAGTTAAACTTACCTTGCTTTATTTTGATTTTGATGTGTTGTTTTTTTGAGGGGGATCAGCAAAAAACCACTGATTATAAATATTTTGCCTTCCAAGGAACGAGATGGCTTTGGAAGTTTGGCTGTTGCCCGAGGAAGAGGTCGTGGTCGTGGAGACTGGAGCGTTGGGGCACCTGGGGGCATGCAGGAAATAACCTACACGGTGCCAGCCGATAAATGTGGCCTCGTTATAGGAAAAGGTGGGTCCCATGATGCTAAATACTAGAGCTTGCAATCTTTCTCTCTCGGGATGGTCACATTCTTGCTGCCTAACAGTGAGGCTTCAGAGTTTTCTGTAATTGCAGGTATTTAGTGGCCAGTGAATGCAGCATAGGAATAAGCTATAAGCGCTTGTGGTTGTTTTCTTTGTGGTGCTCTCACTCATAATTGTACTCTCCGAGCCCTTGTTCACAATATGTAAGAGAGGCTCTTCATGCAGAGCTGTCAAGTAAGCTTGTTATAACAAGCAGCTGGCTGAGAAAAGGCAGGTTTATTTGTGGATTCTCTTTATATAGAGAATTCATTTAAAGGACAGTTTATCAGGGACAAGCAGAACAGTCATTTCATGATGCTGGATTTCTGTGATGGCCATGTGATAAAATGGAAGGTCTCTGAATGTGGTAATAACAGTAGCTGCTTCCAGTCACATCCCTGGAGTGTCTGATGAATAAAGTGAAGTAGCAGGATTTGTCTGTATCTGAGCTCACATCTGAGCCTGTCACAGAGCAGGCAAGCGCCCCTGCCTGGCTCCTGTACCTCTTCTTACTCAGACAAGTATGTTCCCTGCCATGGGTACTGTTTGGCTGCCTTAGCCATTGAACCTCTCCATGCTAAGGAGATGGACAAGGAGTCACCTGGCTCTCCTCTCAAGAACCAACACACCCCCAGGACAGTTATGAAACCAGAGCAGTCTCAATTTGTCATGAGCATGAGCTGCACATCAGGTAATGGCAGCACTTAGAGCCAGGAGTGGAAGAGCTCTACTGCTTAGAGTTGTTGTAATGCTTCTCAGTTAATACACTGACATGTCAAAGGAGTTGTATTTAATTTTTCTATCTGCTTATTTCAGGAAGAATGACATGTGCCTTAACTAGTACTTAAGTAATCAAAGTTGGCTTTTAGCCTCAGCAGAGGTGAGGTGAATAGAATAAGGACAGAATTGGCTACAGTGGTAAAGGAGGCAGAGACCTGAGGGCACTGTGGCATGTTTCAGTGACATTTAGTTTCCTGCGGTCCTGCTGGGGAGGAGTGAGCTTGCAATGAAACGTGTAGTGGCCTCCTTCCCGTGCTGCACGACCATGCTGCATCTCTCTTGTCTGGCAGCAGTTCAGGGTGCCACAGGGACCAGACACATTGGGTGACAAGGAATACAGGCATGACAGTCACTTTCATGTTTTTCCCGTAGACCTGTTCACAAACCTGAAAACTTTTTCCAGTATAAAAAACCCACCTGCTCTTCCCCATTATGCACAAATTGCAGAGCGATTGTGCTTTATCTCGCTGAACAGTCCAGTTGGGCAAAAGATTAAGCAAAGCAAATTTTAAGACCACAAGTGAGAATTATATGTATGGAAAAATCAAATTATAATGAAACTTTATTGCCGTATCCATTAGTCATCCTTAACAAAGGATCAGAAAAGGTCACTTGTTGTTCAGCAGCGCACTGAAGTGGAGCATTTGTGACTACAGAGAGCACTGTGTGCTGAAAAGATAAATGCAGGTAGCGGAGTTGGATGTCCTAGCATTCAAGTGCAAGGCCTGGCACAGGCTCGCTGTGGGGGTGAAGGGTAGCTTTTTACCTTTATTTTCACAACAGCAAAATAGGGATTCTTACCCGGCCAGATCAGAAGCTTTCTGGAGTGACTAATTACTAGTTGTATGGTGATTTGAGTGCTTGTAGCTTTGTAATACCACCTTGTAATCGGTGTTCTTACAGTGCCTGTGCTCTTAGTCTATTGCAGCCTTCATTTTTGTCAAGTGAGTGATGGCTGTAGCGTTGCCTTTTGGAGCCTGGACCGGGATGGATGTACTATAATCTACATATGGCGATGCAAGACACCTAATCCTTCTTATTTCCTCTCCTGCTGCCTGTGGGGCAGTGCAGGGGAGAGGGGATGTTGGTGTGGTTTTTTTAACAGTGACCAGTTGTAAAAGCTTTGCTCCCTACTTAATTTTTCAGCAGTTTCCAGCTTTTTTTTTTTGCTTTCTTATTTTTTTTTTCCCTTGATAGAGGACTTGGCCTTCCATGTAAATCTGAGTACTCCATGCATAGCCTGGTCTCTGAGGTTCACACCCAAGCAATGGGTATCTTTTGGGCCTCCAGGTGTGGTGTAGGTGATGTGGCCAGGTAACTGCTACTGTGCTTCCAGCTCCATGTCACCGCTTGAGAAGAGGGGAAAAGAAGGGAGATGGAGCAGTTTCTGCAGCGTATATGATAGAAGATCTAGGGACCTTTTCTCATGGGCACCACTTCTCAGCTTGGGAGCGTGCATCTTTAGGAGCTGATAAGAAGTGCTTGGCTCCCTGAAATCTTGTGCATAGCTTTTTCCTCTAGAGGGTGGGTAGGTGCAGCTTTGCTTTTCTGAAAGACTCGAGGAAGGGTGGAGACGAGCACCATACACATGTCAAGCTCTTTCTCTCTTTGGTGATGCTTGGAAACAAACCGCAGCCTCTCTGGGCCCCCACTGGATTTCCATGATAAATACAGCAATATTGACAGATAACGTGGCCGGCCTGGCTCTTGTCAGCTCTGCCTTTTAGCAGGTTTGATTAATTGCTTTACGATTTCACGTCCAGCTGGGGGGCCACTCTTGGATCGCTTCTGCCCCCCATCAGGTAGAAGAATGGAGCGGACTGCTGAATGCGGCTATAGACAGCCACCATGTGCCGAGCAGGTCACCTCGCTGTGGGGAAAGATGAACTCCTTCCGGCACCGTCTTGGCTGCGTCACTTCATTTGCATGCTCTGGAGGCTGAATTGGGATAGCTGGGATGGGAGGGAGCACTTTGGCGTGTACCGGGCTTGGAGGGTCAGGAGGAGAAGGGCACCAAGGCCTGGTACAGAGGTAGAAGCTTGCAGCCTCTCACCAATCTTGGAGAGCCAAACAATTTGATCCTCCATTATGGTCTAGGAGGGAGCTGATGTGGAAGCAGTCCCAGCAACTACCAACTTGGTGCTGAATGGTAAATGATTTGAAATCTATATTTTCTTTGCTTCCAGTTTGAGAGAGCTTCAATTTTTAATTCCCTTTTGGAAGGAGAATCCTAGTCTGCTGTGCAAGTAGCAAGCTATGGTTATGCCTCTGTTCCCCGGTAAAAAAGTTCACCTATTCCTTCATGATCCAAATTGTGTTGACTCTGTTTTCATTAGGCAGATGAAATGGCTGTTGATTCAGATCTCACCTCAATGTGTAAAAACCAGAGTTTCAGACAAGTCTACATCAGACAAAAGCACTACATAAAAAAACCCCTTGGTTTTGAAACTTCATCTTACCACTTTCCCATGCTTGACTGAAAACAAGTGGCTTGGCTTTTGGCTGCACAGTACAATCGCCGTTGTCTGCCCAGGGATGTGACATGATTATCTTTTGTTAAATGCATCTTCAAAAATTCATTTAGAAAGAGTTAATTGCCCTTTGGCAACTTTTCCTCCTCCCTTCCCCAAGAAGGCTTTAAAATGTTAAAAAGGTCACGAGTCCATTACAATGAAATGAACAAGTGTCTGCAGCATCCACAGTTTGTTTTGAAGTTGTGCTGGAGGTATAGAGATGGAAATGCAAGCAAAATAAAGGAGATTATTTTTGGAGACTCTTCTTAATTAAAACCAAACAAAAATCTCCAGTTAGTTTCCTTTGCTCTCTTTCCTGTTTCCTCTATGTTCTTGTGCCTGGTGATTTTTTTGATTTGTGATTTAAAAGTTGTAAAACCCCTTCCTTCCCCGCACCCTGTAATTTCTCCAGTTGAGTGGAGCTGGTCTGTAAGTTGCATAAGAAGAATTGAACCATTGTAACATTGGCTGAGGCTTTTGTTAAGCAAATTTCATTAAGAGTACCGGAGACCTAGCAGATCTTCAGGAAATCAGATCTGCTTTGGCTGGCGCTGCATCCTGCTCCAAGCACTCCTGTGCTCTGGTGTATGCAGACGGCAGACTAGCCGGATCTGTTCACTGCATGCATAACTGACTGTGAAATAGCAGAAAGCCTGGAACCTTGCACTGCTGCGGTGGTGTGGAGGGATGCGTATGCTGTGGTGTGAATCAGAAGTGCAGCAAGCGGAGATTTCTTGAAGGGAATAACCTGCTGAAAGAAAGCTTAAGCTTTGCTTTTAAGCTGCAAGGTATGTGGCTGATGGCTCTTTGCATTAGTGGAATGAAATGTCTAGTGATGGAAAAACAGCCTCATGGAAGAAAGAAAAAGCATATTTCAGTTGCAGGTTGCTTGTTTTTCTTGAGGACTGTGAACAGCTCTGCAAAACCACCGGAATTCAGGCAGTACAGTTTTTGCACCTGGTTTGTCAGTGTATCCCAGCCATGCTGTGTTTTGTGGGGAGCCTACAAATGTGCACACAGGTGGACTGTGCGTGTGTTCTTAAAACAGCACCATCCATGACCCCAGAAATGTTGCAGTAGCTCCCAGTTTCAGGTCATGCTTATGAGGCAGTTTAAAGGAGCAATGTGAACTCGGGTACTGTGGTTTCTTGTGCTGTTCCCATCGTCAACCCACCTCCCTTGAGGCACACAAAAGGTAGTTGAAACTCTGTTCCATTGCCAGAACCTGACTGTCCTTATGGAAAAGGATGCTAAATGTCCCTTCTTATGTCTTTGTTTTCTTTTCTTCAGGTGGTGAGAATATCAAGAGCATAAATCAGCAGTCAGGAGCCCATGTTGAGCTCCAGAGAAACCCACCTCCGAACACAGACCCTGGTGTACGAATATTCACAATCAGAGGAGTTCCCCAGCAAATTGAACTCGCTAGGCATCTCATAGATGAGAAAGTTGGTGTAAGTTCCATCTCTGTTGATCTTGGTCTGTCTCTTTCAGACATGGTGTTTTCACTCTTAAGTATGTGTAGGTCTGGACTTACAGGATGGCATAGAACACACACACACTTACATTATTTAGCTTCAAAACCATTTGCCTGTTAGCAGCTGTCTTATCTTTGGTGGCCCTCCAGCATCCCTTGGACTAATTTTTGCTGTGGTCACGGAAGAATCTGACTGTTGACATAATCATGGGTAGTGAGCAGCTGTATGAGAGGGGAGAACAGCAATAATAAGGTATGAGAAGGCTGTCAAAGGAGATTAATTTTTCTTTTTTGGAAGGGAAGACAATAGTGTCACTGCGTGAGAATAACACAATCCTGGCGTCATCATACTGAAAGTAACACTCCTCGCTCTGCTAAATCCAGGATGAGTTTTATCTTCCACTTAATGCAGTGCTGTGGTGTTGAAGCTTAATAATGTCAGGCTGGAGTACTACTGAAGGGAGAGACTTGGGTTAAAAAAAATATGGATTATACTGAACTGGGGCATGGTAAATCTGAAAAGCAACCTTTATGCTTCATTGCCTGAGAGGAGAAGGCTTGATACCAACCTCAGGTTCCAAGCTATTCAAAGAAAACTTCCAGCTGTGCTGTAGTCCTGTTAGCCCCTTTGTGGGCTGACTGGAGTTGCTTTTGAAGCTGGGCTCCTGGAGTGTGCTGACAGTCCTGAGAACTTCATCCCTGGAGAATCAGTCACTTTCAGGTGCTGGGGTTTGGTGGAATGTGTCTCAGGCTGTTGTCTTTCCTTTCTTACTGCTCGTACTTACTGCCTCCACCCTGTGCTTAGAGCTGGCATTAAATATTTGTGGATTCTGTGACAGGGTACCAGCATGGGTGGACCTGGAGGATTTGGTCAAAGTCCGTTCAGCCAAGCACCCGCTACACCTCATCAAAAGTAAGCTTCTCCATCTCCTCATGGATGGGCTGTGGGGAATGGTTGGGGGCTATAAAAGCACTGGGAGAAGGGTGGAGGGCCTTTAAGGGGTGATACATAAGTGGAGCCTTTTAAAGCGTGAGCATTCAGAAGCAAGAAGCAAGTGAGATCAAACCTTTAAGTTTAACTGTGGGAAGGATTTTGGCTATTAAATTATAAACAAGGTAGGTATTGGCATCTCCAAGATGCCTGTCTGTAGTGAGGAGAGAGCATGGAGAGAAGCCTAAACTGAAGAGATGACAAGGCGTGCTGTTCTGATGTATCCTGTCTTCATGAGCAGACCGATACCAAGACGGCAGTCGCACCTACACAGTGCTTCCTTTTGTTCCTATGTTTGCCTGTTTGCTCAACAGTTGCTGACTATAAGTAGCAGTTTTGTTTCTGTGGGCAACATGTATATGGCCTGTTAAGTATTTTACTGCCTGTGTCAGCGTGTCTTTTTTATCCTCTGCAGTGGTCCTCAGGCGTTCATGACGCAGGGCTGGGGCAGCACCTACCAGACGTGGCAGCAGCCTGGACAACAAGTCCCAAGTAAGTGTCTCGGACCTGGGTTGGAGAAGGGTCCATCTTCCTTCTGCAATTGCTGCTTTGTGCCTGCAAAACACAGCTTCACCAATGAGACCACTTGTGTGAAAGCAGCAAAATAATTTCCTGAAGCAGAAGAGGTGTGTGGAGGCGTGCTGTGGTGTTTGAGCCCAGAAAAAGCTGAAATCCATTGAAAACTGTAGCACTTTTTGTGCACTTAACTGCTTAGTGCTTGTTTCTGCTCTCTGTGTGGAAACTTGGTCCTTACTGTCTGTTCCTAACAAAAGCATTTCTGCCTTGGGCTCTTTTCTGCCAGGATTCTCTAGGCAAGCACTTGCCAATCCCTCTTCCCCCAACAGACACACTGTGTCTCACCTTTTTGTTCTTGTCTTTATAAATTCTTGCTTGTTTTCTTTCTGAAATGTTCCTTATGAGCTCTTCTCACTGCTCAACTCCCAGTCTGATAGAAAGACTGCGAAAGGAGATGCAGAAAATTGAAGAAAGGATAGGCAGGGCTGGCTGTAGTAGCATCCCCTTGTCTCCTCTTGGGAGTTGATGAGAACTGCTCAGCCTTCACAGTGCTAAATGCAGGATAACCAGCTTCCAAAGAGATAAATTTAAAAAAGAAATAGTGTTTGGATGTCCTTAGTTATGAGTTCATAAACTGAACCCAGACCATCCCTGCTCCTGGGCTTTCCACTTCAAGCCACCAGCACTGAGTTGGGCTGGCTGTTACTCTTCAAGGTTCAGTGTGTCATTTCTTCCTAAAACGTTGTTTAGTCAAATTTCTGCAGGATGGAGTTAGGAGACCCCCTTTTCAGAATAACTGAAGTAGCAAATTCTAGTGGTGATGTTGGTAACTGCTTTATCCTGTGTTTTCAACAGCCAAAGTACTGGTTTGCCCCTAAACACAGCAGATTCATAGACTGCTTGGTCATCTCAAAGCTCTCGTGATGACTGGTAACTTTCAACAGACACTTTTCAATCACAGTTTTTCAGGAAATGCGTGGCTTTTAATGGCCTGGTATTGTGAAAACTAAAGTTAAGCACCAAAATGGAGATGTGTGTGTGTAATTTTAAAGGGATTTAATGGCAGGTGCTTTCTGGTGCTAAGGCTGATTTAGCAGTGAAGTTAATCACAGAATCACAGAACGTTAGGGATTGGAAGGGACCTCAAAAGCTCATCCAGTCCAATCCCCCTGCCGGAGCAGGAACACCCAGATGAGGTTGCACAGGAAGGCGTCCAGGCGGGTTTTGAATGTCTGCAGAGAAGGAGACTCCACAACCTCTCTGGGCAGCCTGGTCCAGGGCTCTGTCACCCTCACTGAGAAGAAGTTTCTTCTCAAATAATCAACTTCAGTGTATATTCCCACTCTTGGAGGTGCCTGCAGTTGCACCTGTGATTCTTGGTAATGCTGATCACATTTTAATGTTTCTGAAATGGTGAATTTATGAAATCTGGGAATCCTCAATGCTGCTTTTTTAACTTAGTGCACTTCTAAAATGTGTGCTATAGTAGGACACAGGAACCTTGCATGGGAAGCGTGTGTTAAACTGAAAAAATGCCTCTGGAAGAGTCTTGTTCCTCAGCAATTACAGCCTGAAAATTGTGATTTTTCCTTTGAGCTCTAGGGACTTGCAGAAGGTCAATAGTTGTTCTGTGGTCAGGACAGAAAATGCAACGGTGGGCTTGAAAGGGCACTTCCTTTTTGTTGTACAGAAGTGGAATAGTATGGTACTGAAGAAGAGTATTTTCCTATTAGCTTGTTTTACAGGAAATACTGTTATTCCAATCCTTTCCTGTGCGCCCCGAAGAGCACTGGGCTTCCCTGAGCTTTAGGAAGCAGAGCAGTCAGTGCAGCAGGGAAAGCTCTACAAAAAACGTCATTTTTATCTGCCCACAAAGTCCTTGAATAAATGCTCATGAAATGGGCATTGCTATTTGCCTTGCAAGATGCTTTTAAAAGCTCACCTTAGTAACTTTTCTTCTTCTTCACCTTGCTGAAACATCCTCTTCTCCTGCAAAACTCCCTTCTTGCAGCATAAAGTTGTGTCTCGGGCTCACACCGCCTGGCTTTGGAGCCTGGTATAAGAAGCACGGACCCTTTGAGTCCCCTGATTACTGATAGTAGAGCTTGTATCCCAGTGATGACTGCTTTGCAATGAGTTTGTCAGGTTTCTGGTAGCTCACAAGACATCCTGACTTGCCGTTATCCTTTCCCCATACGGGTTCAGTACTGCAAGGCTGCGTTTTGGGGGCAGATGTTTTATTTCTGCTGTTGAACCCAATGGGAAATGTTGGCTCTCTAGTTCCCTGCTGACTTAGGGTCCTCCGTGTTCCTGTTTTGTAGCCAGGCACACTGAAGGCAGTCTGGGTAAGGAGAGAGGACAGACAAGATAACCCTGTGCTTTAAACAGCCTTCACCGCTTTCTTCTCCTGCTGCAGATCAGAATGATACACAGTCAGGCCAGGTGGAGTTCACCAAGGTGTGGGAGGATTGTTAGAAGACACTAGGTGAATACCTGCTGTTGCACTTGAAGTTTTAATTTATCAACAGCCTTGTGAAGGGTCCCTTCCCTCAGTGCTGCAGCCCGTTTGTTCACAGCTCTGCTAGCCCTGTCAGAGCGGGCTGAGTTGATCTCTGAGCAGGCTTCCTAGGGACAGACTCGAGAGTGCCCTCCTTGTGGAGGAGGGGCAGACCCCCACCCCCTACACATGTATTTAGATTTTAATTACTTCCCTCATCTTAAATAAATTAACTGGCTGGGGAAACATTTTGCTGTGAAATGCATTTAGCTGCGTGTCCTTTCAGCCTGCTGCGGACTGTAATTCTCCGAGAAGAAAAGGCATTGAAGGAGGTCCTTTGTTGGCATTAGCAGGTGGACAGTTGAGGCAGCCTTGACCTCTGCCAGAAAAGGTCCTGACTTGTAGCGTTGGTCAAGTCTTTTAACCCGCTTTTATGCCCCCGGACAGGACACTGCTGCCCTGTTCCCTCCACCCACTTCACACTTGCAGTGTATTATTTTCCCCCTTCCCCCCACTTCAAAGCCCCCCTTCGGCGGTGTCGCGGGGCCGGGCTGTACATGGAGCACGGGCGGTTGGATGGGCTGGGCAGAGCAGAGCTCTCCTCCACGCGTGTCTCCTGCTGTCCCTGCTCAGCTCTTGCTGTGCCTGCCTCTCTCTGCAGTTTTCCAATTGCTGTGTTTTCTGTTCAGGGCTGGTTTTGTTCGCTGTGGGGCTGGCTGAGGGCTCTTTGCTCTGTGACTAGAGGAGGTGCGGGCATCCCGCCTCTGCACTGCCTGGCTGGACTCTCCCTGCAACAGATATAGATGTGCTGGGTTAGAGGTGTCCTAGTGCTTTAAAGAGGGAGAGTCGTGCTATGTGAAGACCAAGGTTTTGGGGTCTGTAAGGTCTCAACGCAGGCACTTATCTTAGTGCAGGGGTCCAGAGACTGCACTGCAGAGCCAGTCGTGGTTGTTAGGAGGGTGTTGTGGATGTTTTTTTCCAGATGGTGTGTGGGGTGTAGTGCTGAGGGCAGGTGGAGCTCACTGGGCTTTGTGCAGGGCTCCTGGCTCCCTTCAGACCTGTAGCCAGTAGCCACTTGGCTACCCTGGTGCTGTGTGCAGGGTCAAATGGGATGGAGACTTGTATGTGGGCACATTGTACAGATAGACATTGCCCACTGCGGCTCCTTCAAATGTGCTCTGCAAGTGAGAGTGGGGGTGAGGGATGCAGACCCCTGAAAACCAAGTGAGATGACTCAAAAGGTGGCTGTTTCTTTGGCAGCTCCATGGCTGGAGGTGCAGGTGACAGGGGTCAGTTCTGTCGGGGGTCTGAGCTGGGAGTGGACTGACAGCCCTGGGTGGTTGATGTGCAAACTGAGCAGCTCCCAGCCTTGACTTTGTCTTGAGCAGGTCCCAGCAGAGGGAAGAATTGCCTCAATGCCCTTTAACAGGGCACAGGTGAGGTGAAGTCGGGAATTGGAGCTTTTCCTCGGCTTTCCCTGAGCTGAAGATGCCCATCACTGTAGAAAGGTGAAAGCTGAAGTGTGAAGTTTGGGCAACTGAGGTAGATCCAGGGCCTGTCTGGTGGAACGGCAGATGTCACTGGCTGGAAACTGTCACCTGTTCCATATTGATGTGCCCCTTGTTGTCATCTTTGCACAGGCCAACAGAGCCAGCAGCAGAACAGCCATCCTGATTACAGCAAAGCATGGGAGGAGTATTACAAAAAAGAGAGTGAGTGAAACAGGGTTATTGGAGATGAATCAACTCCTGTTATCAACAGAGTTAACTCTAATCTTACGACTTGTGTCTCCGTCCCCTGCCATTATTAGCTCCAGTCCTCTCCAAGACCCCTCTGGTCCTCTCCAAGACCCCTCTGGTCCTCTCCAAGACCCCTCTGGTCCTCTCCAAGACCCCTCTGGTCCTCTCCAAGACCCCTCTGGTCCTCTCCAAGACCCCTCTGGTCCTCTCCAAGACCCCTCTGGTCCTCTCCAAGACCCCTATGGGCCTCTCCAAGTGTTATCAACAGAGTTAACTCTAATCTTACGACTTGTGTCTCCGTCCCCTGCCATTATTAGCTCCAATCCTCTCCAAGACCCCTCTGGTCCTCTCCAAGACCCCTCTGGTCCTCTCCTGTTGGTGAAGGTGCATGCAGTTCTCCCACTGAAAGCTCTCGGATGTTCTGTCTGCAGTAGGCCTCGTGTCTACACTGGCATTTAGCTTACCTTGGGGAAACATGGCACACAACAAGAACTGATGCTGACGGAAAACAGAAAGCTGAAGCTGGGTTATTGAGAGGGTAGGAGAGCTCTGCACACGTGGAAAAAGATGGGCCTGGCTTTCTCGGCTCCATTAAGAAGTGCATGATGTCGACTTCTGGATTTGCATTTGACACCGTGCTGCTGGAGCCTTCGGGCCGAGGATGAAGGGCTCAGGCTGTCAGACTGTGTCCCTGCAGCCGCGGGGCCGGTCTCATAGTGCTTTCTGCCTGCTGTCCTCTTGTCACTTGGAGACCAGCTCCAAGCCTGTCCTGCCGTATCCGAACAGCAGATAGCCGGTGTCTCTCTCTCAGATGTCTGTTGGAGGGGGCTGGCTCTTCTTGAAGCTTTACAAAAGGAGATCCTAAGCCTGGGCTTGGTCTCACTGAATTGCTCATCTCTCCCTTTTCCCCTCTTCTCCTCCAGGTCACGCTGCCAGTGCTGCTTCTCAGGCAAGCTCCCAGCCGGACTACACGATGGCTTGGGCAGAGTATTACAGACAGCAGGCTGCCTACTACGGCCAGACACTAGGGCAGGCTCAGGCCCACAGCCAGGTCTGTATTGGCGTTCCCTGAACCCCACTGCTCTTTCCCCTGGGGAACTGGGTGCGTTGGCCTTGTCTCCTGGTGTGGGGGACTCTGCTTTGGGTTCACACGGTGAAGCAGAGAGACTTTGTGGCTGAGGAAGTGATCACAGAAGTGGGAAATTGCTCACTGCTCCCTGTCGTGTTGTTTCAGTGTCAGTTTTATTTACCTGTGCAGGGTGAGGGGCTTTTTGGGAGAGGATTCGAGGGTTAGTTTGGTTTTTTCTTCTTGTGGGCCTTTTCTTGTAACCCCCAGGCTGTTCTGTGGCTTTGGGAAACTGAAGTAAAAGGAATGATGGAGCCAGGCTGGTGAGGCAGAGCAGCGTGGGCACATCGTGCAGTCCAGGGGGATCTGCCTTTTCTCTTCCAAGCTTTGTGCTAGGACAGGAGCTGTGCACTTGCCTGGTGTGGGGAGAACCCTGTCCTGGGAGAGAGAGCAAAAAGCTGTTGAAAAACAATTTGGATTAACCAGCTGCCAAGTAAAGCCTCACCTTGCCTGTCACTCCGGCGTGGGGTTTACCCTGATCGTACCCACAGGGCTTTCCTGAGCGCCACCTTTGCAGAGCAAATGTCTCGGTACTTGGCAAAAAGGACGTGCAGAGCACACGTGCACCTTAGCGGGATCAGAATTGTGTTTTCACCCTGGCTGCTCAGAGCAGAAGCAGGTCTGGATGCAGGCGGCGCAGGGAGCCAGCACTGTCCTCCCCCCCCGCAGGCTCCAGGGAGCCAGCCCTGTCCTCCCCAGCCGCAGCCTCCCCGCTTGCCGCGGGCGCTGGCCAAGTGTGACCCAGAAGCGGTGATAAAAGGGAGTTTTCTTCATCCCGCTCTCAAAGTCTGGCCCTCTGCAGAAGAGAGATCTTGTTCGTAAGAGGCACGAACCAAGGACAGCTCAGGGGTAGCGGGCGTCAGGGCTGAGATCTCCAGAGCATCGCAGGAGGCGCAGACCCTGCCGGGAGCGGGAGGAGGGCTCCACCGTGTTAGGAATTCGCTGCCGCCGAGTAACTTCTCCTTTCCCCTCTTTCTCTGCAGGAGCAGTAGAACAAGGTCCTCGTGGCAATTTATTGTTGTTTTTTTTTTTTTTCTTGGAATCATCGTGGGAGAAAACCTTTTTGTAACAGAGGTTCCTAGATTTGCAACGTTTTGATGAAGACTTTTCTGTTTGTTTGTGAAACACTAGCTGTAGGATAATCTATACTGAACTTTTCTAAGAATCAGGAACAATTAGTAACGTACTAAACTCATGGACATGCTGGTAATTTTGTTTCCAAATTTGTAAAAAAAAAAAAAAGAAACAAAAAACAAAATCTCCGGGATTCTTTTTGGAGAGAAGCCAGAGAATTTGCAGGCACCAAAACGCACCCCAGAGCTGTGACATTTCAACATGTGGGTTTTTGTGTGGTTTTGTTTTTTCCTTTTTTAATTTTTCGATCTTTTCTGTTGCAACAGAAAGAGTGGCTTGGAAGTCTTAGGTGGTATGTAACAAATCCTAAAAAAAAGAAAAAAAAGGAAAAAAAAAGATTTAAACAGTATTTAAATATTCTTAAATATGTAAATTCATTAAATGTTTTACTTCTAATTTCTTGTATCTTGGCTGTCTTTGATTTTATTGCATTTTTTTAAAAAACTGAACTATGGTATGTATTGTAATTAATTTTGTGAATTCTGTATTGAGGCAGTTGCTGTTTTGCTGTCAGGCAAGTGACGGGCGGGGGGCATTTTGTAGGGTTTGTATAATTTCTAGAGTCTAAAAGGGTAATATAAAAACGTGTTAATTTTTTTAGCAATACATTTTTTCATGTCTCCATTGCTGGTTGCATTTATGGATCTAAGACCTCCAAGCTTGTTTAAAAAAGAAAAAAGAAAAAAAAAAAGAAAAGAAAAGACTTTCCTCTATGCTCTCAGAAATATAAATACTGTTATTTTTAATATTAAAGTGAATCTGCTATTAGTACCTTTAACAAACACTGTGGAACATAAAACCATATAAAAGGTAGTAACTATTTTTTAATTCCAAGGTGTTTTTTGCTTTTTCATTTCTTTTAAATATTTTCTTATCTAATATTTGTCAAATTACCTAGAGAAATAAATGAATCTAGTATTAACCACAGTATGCGCTAAATAATTTTGATTTAATAAAAGGGATAATATGATTTCCAATGTTTACTGTAGTGTTTCTTGTACAGATAACAGTGTATTTTTAAAGGAAAAACGGAATTGAAGCTATTTTTTCTTGCATTTTTAATTGCCCTGCGGGACATTCCGTTTTGAAATGTACTGAAGTTACTGTTCTTGGGTTCTTTCCTTATTTTTTCCTTATGCTTGAAATGTCTAACTATAAAGAAACGCAATTGGGTAATGTTGAGCATGGTGTTTAAAAGAAACAAAACAACAAAGTGTTCTTTTTATTTGACTGACAGTTGCATTTTACACTCTATATAATAAAATTTCCACAAGGTGTCTTGTGGGTGAAGTATTTCCCGGCTGTGTCGCTCTGTTTGCTCCCTCTCCGCTCGCCGAGGTCCCTGCGTGGGGACCCCTGCGTCCCCTCGCTTCTGTGTCCCCCCGGGTGGTTTGGGGAGACCGGTGGAGTCAGCCTGGGCCTTAATTCAAGGGAAGCTGAGGATTTCCACACTCAGGTGCTGTAACTGTAGCAGAAAGAGCTGTTTGATAAAGGGAAGTTTTCCGTAAGCCAGAGGGACACGAGGCTACAGCCGTGTAAATGTTTTATTGCTTGTTAAGGAGGTGGCAGCCCCTGGATTTAATACCCTGAACTTGTTGCTCTTCCATAACTTTGTCTCTGTGGCTGAATCTTGTCCAGGACTCTCCCTCCACCCTGCGCATCCCTGCAAACAGATGGAGATGGAGCTGGGGCAGCGCTGGCCCGGGGTGGGAGAGGGATGCGGGGGGACGTGGCTCTGGCGCTTCTCATCTGTTAGGTACATTACAAAGCAGGAACTTTCAGTTGTATCCAGGCCAGGTTTGGCGACAACTCCAGCCCCCTTCAGAGCTCCCTCTTTTGTAAACTGGGAGTTTTGTGGTCCCCCAACCTAAAATAGCTCTGTCCGCTGCTCCCCAGGCAGCTGCAGGGGTTTACGGACGGGGGAAGGGAGGGAGGAAAGGATCCCATCTGCAAAGCAGGGAGCGGGAGGCATGTTGAGAGCCGGAAGAAAAGGAGATGTAGCATCTCTAAATATACCTCCAGAGAATCAAGAGAGACAGTGAAAGATGGGATAGTAAAAGCCACTTGGAAAGAGGGGAGAGTGGGGAAAAAAAGGCTAGAGGAGGGCATAAAGGCTGCTGATGGGAATTGGGAGCGGGCATTACCGAGAAGACTTCCTTCTAATTCATCTTCCAAGCTCTGTGCCAAAACAGCATTTGGCATGGTTCACAGGGAGCAATTGTGTGATAATGAACCCTAAGGTGTCCCTTAATTGAAGACTGAGTATTACAGATTGTGCCAATAGTCGTAAATGGCACAGGATTGTGGGAGGATGCATTTTCTTAAATGTATCTGTAAGTACAGATTAGCGACTCTCCCCAGTGAAATACCCATACTATAAATTATGGAAATATCTCTTTCTGATGCAACCTTTTATTGAGGGGGTGGGGCACCAGAAGAAATAGTTTGCAAGCCTTTGAAATTTGGCCTGTCATTAAGATGGTGCCTGCAAAGCTGGGTTTTCATCAGCAGTCTGGTGTCCTGGAAGGCTAAAGTGCTTGAAACGCTCCCAAGTTCAGCAATTTGTTCTCCATTACTGCTGCTTGCTCCGGGCAGAGGAGCCGCAGCCATTAAACTTCTGCTGTTTGTCCACGATGGGCTGGAGAGGGGCAGGACAGAGACACCTTGGCACCTCACCAGGGGCTGGTGACCCCCGGGGTCCTCCAAACCCCGCTCCAGCCCCACAGTCATCCTGGGCTCTGTCGGTCCAGGGGCTCCTAGGAATGGGGGTGATGGTTGGTCCCACCCCAGGGTCTGCTGGGGCACCTCACATTTCACTCAGGGGTCCGTGGGCAGCTCCTGGTGTCTCCTGGCTCAGGTGTGTTGCGTGGCCTAGAAGCTGCTGCGGTGCCTTCAAGCCAAGTTTGTGGTCTCCAATAAGAGAACTTTTGCTCAGTTCTGGGCAAGTTTAATCCCCAAATAGAGTGGATTAAATGCTGACTGCATTAGCTTGTGTGGCAAGGAGGGTTTGTCTGCCTCTTGGGCAGAAAGTGGACTCTGCAAGGAGCAGGACAGGTCCGCAAGGTGCTGAGTAGGAGCCGGCACGTGGGGTCCATCACAGCGGTGGGGACGGCGCAGCCTTTTCCTCTCACAGGGGACCAGTGCCTGGCATGGGGCCGTGCCTGGGTGTTAATCCCAGGGGACAGCGAGGAGATCCCACAAGGAAACCTTCAGTTTGGGGGACAGAGGAACCAGAGTCTAAGGACATCGCAGGTGAGTGTCCCCGTTGCTCTTTCCCATCTCCTACAAACCACAGCCCTTCCTTTACGCGTGATCCCTTTCCTGAGGCCTCGGCACAGGCACACGATGGCTCCGCTTCCCCCGGGCATGAATCCATCGCAGTTATATTCAGCAGAAAATGTTTTGTGGGAGGGCACAGACATCTTGGTCCCATGGGACTGCCTGGGCTGTGCGGCTCCCACCCCACTCTTTGAGCAGGACCAGAGACTTATTTCTAAGTAGAAGTTTATTGTGGTCTTTCTGCAAATCAGTTCTGAGCAGCAGCCTGAAAAAGCACTGCACTAAAGCATCTCGTTAGGTTCACGATGACCCCGATGCTCTCCCGTGCTCTATATTTGGTGTGACTGAACAGGCAAAGGCTATTTTGAGAGCAGAGGGGAGACTTGAAGATAGTCTAAAATACTTGCTTTAATTTTGCATGATTTGAGAACGGGCTGCATTATGGACATTGCGAGTTAAACTGGAATGATTATTGAAAGAGACAAAAAGGCACAGGACTATTTTTTTTTCCTTCCCCGGCTATTAAATATTTAATTGCATTAGAGCAACAGTGTATTTACAGTAAGCTGGGCGGGTGACGGATGGCGTGGCAGGAGGGAGATTTCGTGGTATTTAACTCCAGGCTTTTTGACAGTGTGGGTGTTTGTGGGGTCCCACCTGTGCTGCTGCTTTTGCAAACCCCCTTGGTTCACTTCCCTCTTGGGGGTGTTTTTTGGGGCTGTTGGTGCTTGTAGGGTTGTGGTGTGGGGCAAGGAATCGGGATCCGGTGGTGACAGGTTGTTCTGCGTAGGTAAAGGTGTTGGTGTATCCCGTCAGGCAGCACACTGTGTTTTATTCATTTATAAGGAGCAGTTCAGCCTTCATTTGCCTGACCTGAAGGGTTTTTGGCCTGAGTTGCAGCGCTGCAGGGTGGCTGTCACAGGCGGGGCATTTGTGTGCCCTCTTTGGGCTGGAAAAGACACAAAAAAGAATTTTCCACAACTTCTCACGCTGGAAATCAGCAGAAACCAGGCACTGGGAAAGTGCTCACAGAAGGGGCACGGGAACTGGGAGACATGAGGATGAGTTGAAGCAACCCCAGCTCCCCGGTCCCTTGGCGAGAGGGGACCGGTCACCAGATGAGGGAAATGGGTGCCCGGGGCCCTCCTGCCACCTCCCTCCAGGTCTGGGGCACCTGGTTTGAGGCAGGTGACCCAAAAGAGCATCTCTGGGGCTGATGTGGGGGCAGGTACCGCCACCTCCCCCAATTATCTCCCCACCCTGCCCCTTATCACTTGAGGAAATCCTATTTCAAGGCCTCTATAAGAAGCCTCTGATCTTTGCAGAGGCCGGCTCGCTGCCCTTTAATCCCGGCCGGGCCGGGGTGCAGGTGCCGCGGTCCGGGGGGATTAGAGGGTCCCTTCCCTTTGTGAGAGCCATCACTGGCGGCAGCCGTGCACCCGGTGGCCCACACGGACGAGA
>NW_010156256.1:43485-45076 GCF_000695765.1 Mesitornis unicolor
CCCCGCGGCCGGGGTCTCCTGTCTGTGGGGCGGCCCCGATCCCAGCCCCCGCCCCTGGCCTCCGCCTGGGCCCGGCGTGGCCTGTGCTGCCTCCTGCAGCCTGGGCCCGGCCCTCCCCTCATCTCCTGGCCCTGAGGGACACTGCCCAGTGGTGGTGGGGTCCCAGTCCAGCAACTGGAGCTGCTGCTGTGGAACAGATGGTGGTGGGATGTGGGAGAGATGGTGGTGGGATGCGACTGTCCCATCCCCAGGTCACAGCCAAAGGGGAGGAAAAGATGTAGAGATTTTCCTGCTTCTCCAGTCCAAATCCCTCCTCGCTCCTGCCCTGTGCTGGCAGGGAGGAGCCTCTAATGGTGGAGAGCACCTTTGGGTTCTGTCCTGGGTGCAGAGACCACAGAGATGAGGACAACAGAGTGGGAGCTGTGCCTGGCCCCAGCCTTGCCAAGACCCCTGGGAGCACCCTACCGCTTTGAGAAGGTTGAACCCCCTGGTGCTTCATTCACCCCTAGCCACATTGTCTGGTGGTGGGCAGAAAAGCCACTGCAAGGTTACATCCAACTGCCCCCTGCCACCAACCCCGCTCACCGAGCCGCAGCACCGTGGAGACAGCTGAGGGGGTACCACCGTGATTTGCCACAATCACCTTTCATTTTTAGGCTGCCTGAGCCCCATGAAGCGGTCGGACACAGCTGGGAAGGTGATTTTTATCCTCCCCTGATTTCTTTTTTGTGCCATGAACCCCACGCCAAAATAATCCTAGAAATACTATTTAAAAATAAAAAGGAAGGCGGGAGGGAAGACAAGAAAGCAACTGAGAGCAGTGAGGAGAGCGCTCAGCATCTCTGCTCGGCTCCGGGGCCTCCTGCAGAGCGAAATGAAGGCAAATAATGCCCTAAAGCTCCTTTCCTGAGCAGTGCAATCAGCCGGCCTGGTTCGGAGGGGCTGCAGCGCTCTGTGCCGGAGCTTCACCGCGCCAAATGCCCCCTCACTACACCAAACCCACCCTGCCTGGAGCTGCTGGGCACCCAGCACTGCTCAGGGGCACCCCAAATCCTCCCTGCTGCTCCTGGCCCCCTCAGAGCAGAGCAGGGACAGGCAGGCAGCGTGCGGTTTGGAGGGGGACACAGGTCCCTTCAGTTCCATCCTGTGGATGTGGCACCTTGGGGACAGCTGCTCTCCTCCTTCTTTGCCCCTGCAGAGGTTGCAGTACATCCTCTGTGTCACCCACCTGGGCATTGGTACAAGGAGGGGGACGCTGGGGGCTGCCCTGGAACACAGGGAGCCCCCATGGGAACCCCTCCTCAGTGCCCCAGGCCAGCTCCAGCCTCATCAGCACAGGGTGAAACACCCCACACGATGGGGCAGGGGTTGTGTGGGTGCCTGGTAGGGCAGGGGATCTCACCCTATGGGGGGGACACAGGAGTTGGCAAGGGACCCAATGCTGGCTGCTGGACCCCCAAGCTCAAGCTCTCCCTAGGCATCACCTCATCCCCCTGCACCTCCTGCTGCAGCGGTGGGAGCGTTCCCGGGCGCAGGTAACATTTGGGCACATTCCCATAACCAAGTGCTGCCAACTGCTGTGGCGGGGGGG
>NW_010156256.1:45089-45868 GCF_000695765.1 Mesitornis unicolor
TCCAGCGCTGCTGTTTGCTTTGCAGCCTCCTTAGCCCCTATTGAGGCTTTTCAGCTCCAGCCCCTTCAGGGGGTTTAAGTAGGCAAAACCTGAGGAAGAGGCTATTTTCCTCCCTCCCTTTTGAGCCCTGCCTTGTGCCCAAAAGGCCCCCTTGTTTCACGCGTGCCAGTCACCTGGCTGGGCCCCCATCCACTTTCTCTCCCAGCCTCCCCTTTCTTTCTCCTTTCTCTCTTTTGACTTTTCCAGGAGCCCTCGCTCTCCAAACGAGCTTCAGATTGGATCCAGATTGAGGTCCCTTTGTCTTTCAAGGGTTGTACTAAGCTAATTAAATGTGATCCCAACAAATAAACGCAGATCTCCCCATTACATTCAGGCCTGCCTTTCAGGCAGCACCGGGCGGCCCCTCGCCCCCGCCCGCTGCGCACAGGGTCCCCCTCATTGAGTCCTGGCCATTGAAAGCCCTGCCAGGATTTCTTTTGTGCCGGGGGTCTCCGAGCCCTTTTCCATCAGAAAAGACCCCCAAACAGCAGCTCGGCCTTTGTGAGTTTGCAAGCAAACGCCAAAGAAAAGCCCCCTGAATGCTTTAATAAATGACACATTTAGCAACTTCGGAGGCGCCTGGCTCCTGCGGCAGCCGCAGGGGTGCAATGATTCCTCCTGCCCCCCCTTTCCTCCGGCTCCCGGGGCATTTGCAGCCCGTGGAGGTGCGGGGGATGCGGCCAGAGCAGCTGACCGTCTCTGCTCCCAGCCCGCCTCTCGCCGTTCCCCCTTCCCCCGGC
>NW_010156256.1:45894-46177 GCF_000695765.1 Mesitornis unicolor
TGATGGGCTCGGCCGGTTCGCGCCGCGCCGGCCCCGGGTACCAGGGCCCCGGGCAAGGGGCAAGGCTCGGCGGGGCGGCCGAGGCCGGGAAGGTTTTTAGACTCCGTGTGTGCCTTCGCCTGCTGTTAGCGCTGGCAAACCCAAAATCGTCTTTAATGACACACCAGCCCCACACCCCACCCCGGACCGGGATCTGCGCTTGGACTTTTCACAGCTCAACTAATATCTTTTTAATGACTTTGGGAGGGGGCAGAGCCCGGCTCTGCCCTAGAGCCTGGATTGC
>NW_010156256.1:46364-46569 GCF_000695765.1 Mesitornis unicolor
TTCTCAGGCAGGAAAACTCCGCTCCGAAAAGGGCTCTTCCCTGCACTGCTTATTTCGTAGCTCCGCATCCCGTCTGCCTTCACCTCCTTTACAGAAAAAAAGAAGAAAATCGTAATAACGAAAAAATAATAATACCACTTTCGCGGCTGCAGCCGTTGCCCCGCAGCCCGGCGATCTCGCGGTAAAATTGGAGGAACGGGCAGGG
>NW_010156256.1:46641-48909 GCF_000695765.1 Mesitornis unicolor
CGCCTCCGTCAGCGGCCCCACAAGAGTTAAATTTTAAAGCAAATCAAATTCCCATTGGCCACTGTATATTATCTCAGCAGTCTTCATTTGATACCTCTTTAATACAGAAAGGAGCTTTTCAGCCCCCTTTTCTCTCTTTTCTCCCCGCCACTCTTTAAGAGCAATAAATGTTCAACTGCAATAACTATAAATCAATCTCCGCTCTGTTCAAATCCTATTCATGCGAAGGGCTGGAAGAGGGGAGAGAGCTACCCCCCTCCCCCCCGCCCCCCAAAAAGCAGCTGCTGGGCTCTAATCTCCTTTCTTGCACTGTCATTCACCCTCATTTTTCCTCCATCACCCCATCCCTGCAATCTTTTCTTGTTTTGCTTTTCTTTTCTCCCTTTGCTGCATTATGATCCCATGTCTCCCCTCATCAGACCCCAACCTTGTCCAGATCCTGACCATCCCCTTGTAGGCTGTGAAAGAAAAGAAGAGTCCATGGATGTCAAATTGGTCTCAAAAAGACCATGAAAGATTGATTTGCTCCACTTTTCTTCTGCCTGACATTATTTCTGAGGGTCCTGAATGGGAAACCAGAAAGTCTGGGACTGGAATAAAGATGTTCTCTCTGTAAGGGGGAGACGGGGGGGAAAAATGCCCATTTACTCCTGGCCCATCAACCCTGCAAAACAGAGCAAAAGAAAAGAGGACTGTGGCTATTCAAAGTCAGACCAATATGTACACCTCCCAACAATATGCCAATATACTGAGGGCTTCTCTATTAACACCCATGAATATTAAAGTGCTCACTAAACGCTCAGAAGGAACTTTGGGAATATACACATGAAAATACAAGCAGCATTGTGCGGGGCTCAGAACAATGGGGCGGCGATAATAGCCCTTCTCTATTAACAGCCATGAATATTAAACTTGTTTCCTCTTAAATGTTAAAAAGGAGGGATATATTAAAAAAAAGAGAGAAACGAGGAGGGGGGACACACACACACACCCCAAAGCACCTTCCTAGGACCGGGAAGACGCTTTGGGAAACAGCTGGGGATATTTAAAACCACGTAGAAAATGGAAGGGTTTTTTTTATTTGGTGGTTTGGGGATTTTTTGTTTGTTTGGAGTTTTTTTGTTTAGGTGTTTTTGTTTTGTTTTGTTTTGTTTTTCTTCCATCACCCCCCCTCCGAGCCCCCCGCAGCCGGGACCGGGGCTGCAGCGCAGCCCGCACGGAAGCCGCAGAGGTTTTAAGAGCATCTTATTTATTTTATTTTATTTTTTGTCCTGGGATAACTTGAGGGTTGATGTGTTTCCTGGGGGTAAGAAATATAATAATAAAGCAAAGAAAAAAAGCAACCTTCGGCGGCCGGAGAAAGCCGTGGTGTATTGTGAAAGCTTTCCACCTGATGCGTTATATTTAGCAAAACTGAAATATTCACAAGCCACGTCGACCGACAGGTCCAGAAAATAAAAATAAACTTATTTTTACATACATTAAACCCCAAAGCACAGCCTGGCAGGTGATTGACCTTCCCTTTCCAGGGCAAACATCCTCAGTAACCATAGGTTTGGGCTGATTCCTGACATTTGCGTCTCTTTTTGAGCGGGTTAATAGGAATAAGCGATTGCACCTGGGTTGTAACATCAGTTTCGCCAGGCAGCCTTGCCAAAGGGAAAAGCCGCCAGATAAAATCAAAACCCTGTAAGATACCCACCCCCGGGGGTGGGGGTGTTTGGTTGTGCTTGGGTCCTTCCCTGGGCACGGCTGGGACTCAGCGGGTCTGTAGCGCAGGAGCCGCCCTTTGAGGGCTGGAGGAATTTGGGGGCCCATCCTTCTTACCCCCCCAGCCCTTTAGAGCCCCTCGTCCCCATGAAAATCAAAAGAACAAGGCTGAGAAGAGGGCTCTAAGCTCCGACACAGCAGGATTGGGTTTAAATCCAGGGAAGATTAACCCTTTGCTGAGCCGGCAAAGCTGCGGGCCCCGAGGGAGGGGAGCGTTGAATTTTTGGTGCCATCTTCGTGGGGGACAGCGGTGGCTGCGGGGCTGCAGGAGCTCAGCGGGGAGGGGGTGGCGTGGGTACAGGGGCTGGCCGGGGAATATTTTTTGGATGCAGAGATGAGGATGCTGCGGTGGCAGAGCCCCAGAGATGCTGCAGACGCCTCCAAGGTGGGGGGGTCCGGCCTTGGAGGGGACGTGGCAGGACACGGTTGCTAGTGCGTGCGGGGTCCACTTCGACCCCTTTCACCAGTGGGCACAATCCCCACCTTACATTTTCCCCC
>NW_010156257.1:0-3196 GCF_000695765.1 Mesitornis unicolor
TAGACCATGACACATCATTAGCCTACACACACCTTCATGCACTTTACATCCCCTAGTTCCCTTCACCCAGCCCTCCTCACTCCGTAACTCCTGGCATCTGTTCATTAAACCTTCCTTACAACCACTGCAAACAAATTCTTTTGTTTTTCTTACACTGCCTTCATTAATCATCTACAGAATGCTTAGGTTGACTTGCTTTGGCTGAAGGTTAGAAATATTTATGGATTGCACTAGGAAACACTACAGTTTGGGACACATTGACTGATACTTTTAAAAATGGAAATCTTATCAAAAGGGGTAGATTTTATAAAATGTGAAGGGTATGGCTCAGTAATGTCAATGTGAACAAAACTAGACTTCTGTTTCATCTGGCTGTTCAGACAATGAGAAAGCTCATTTGGACATACAAAACTGATACAAACAGTAGCTTTGCTAAACTTGTAATAAATATAAAACACACAAACAGTAGCTTTGTTAAACTTGTAATAAGCTTCACAATCACAAAACTTTGCATGTTTCATAGAATTTAATATTTTTAATATAATTTTATAATTCAGTGTGTAATTGCATACGCAGATTTCATGCAGTATTTTCTTCATATATTGGAGACTTCTATTTTCCCTTCAAACAACATAACTCAGCTTATACCAAAAATATAGAAAAGGTGACAATTTTAAGGTTTATATGTATAAAGGGGTCCTATTTTGAAAACAAAGCAGAACACCAAAAAACATAGATTTGTGGCCAGAGGGGAAGGGGGGGGGGAAGGGCAGGGAATGGTTTCATTTAATTTGACCTTAAACAAAAGAACGTACAGCTGATATCTTTATACAAAACTTATTCAACAGTCAGTTTATTTCCCTGCTAAAAGATAAAAGAATGATGAAAAACAGACTAATACATAAAATGGGCTCTTTATCTAGAAACAGAATCAAGGAAGTGCAAATGAAGGGAGGAGTCCCAATTACTGTGCTGTACTACTATACATTTTAACTTTAGAATAAAATTTGTAATATCTCAGCCCATTTCTCTGGCAATCTGCAGACCTCCTCAGGTAGCAGAAGGGGTAGAAAAGCTGAAGGTTTGGAATGTGACTTCATTTTGCTTCTCTGTCTTCGTTGGGGCAAATAACACATAGAAGGGCAGAAGCACTCATAGAAGAGGAGGACAGAGTCAGAATACCCTTCTTTCTCTTCATACTCACAGTCCACCATCTCCAAACGTACTCAGTGTAATGCACGAAGCATTAGCTATATATGGAAAAAAACTGCTTCAGGAATTAAGCACTGGAACATCAACTTTTAATTTCCCCACTTACCACTCTTAAGCCCTCATTTTCCATACTTCCAACCCAAAAGCACTACTCAATTATGTTGAAATTATAGCAATTTATTTTGATCCCATGACTTTACAGTTTGTGAGATATATGTGGTCATTTCATTTAATCGAATCTAATCTCCTTGTTTTCCTTTGTCTCCCTACACAGCAACATTTTCCATTGCCAAAAGCTAGAGAATGATACAACCTTCACAAAACTGACAAATTATGGAGACCTCCAGGAACTTCAGGCAAATGTGACCTTCACTAGAAAACCGCTTTAGGCCCAGTAAGTTAAGGACTTTGGTATGCAGTAAGAAAAAGAGATATTTTGTAGCTATTTTCTCAAGTGAAACTTATCTGGAGCTGAAAAAAATAAATAGTGACATTACCTGATTTAAAATACATCAGAAAAGACAAGCAGTTTCCTTTAATGCATTCTTATACAGCATATTTGAAAAGAAGACAATATTACTGTCATTATAATCAAAGAGCAGAGGAAGTATATGGGAAACCTGCAAAGATGAAAGTAAAATGTGTTGGTTTGTTAGCTTTAAACTGGTCTAAGTCTTGCATGCAGCAAAAGATACATAATGCCAACTAGACAAAAATGTATATAGTAGATTTTACTGTCTTTATCACTGTAGGCAATCAAGCAACACCAACAATAAGATCTGGCCATATATGAAAGATAGTACTGCAGGAGATGCCAAAAGAATTGCTGGAAAGTTTTTATGGAGCTGGCTCGCTGCTAAGCAATTATACAGCCAACAGGACACTCAGGAATGTCCTAAAGGTCAACTAATAAATTTCACAGTTAATATTATAGAAACAAAGATGGAGACAAAAAGCTATAGATTAAAAAAAAGCATGATTAAATCAATATTGAAAAAAAGCCTATTTTAGCTGCTGCTGTATTATGGAATTAAAGAAGGAATAATACAACAAAAAATATAATCCTCATTGTAGTATATTACCTCATCATACATATTGTTGGAAAATGTCATACTAAAAGGAATTTGGCAAAGTAATCCCAAAGGAGCAGGCTAGAACCTTCCTCTCATATGATGACTACAAACTTTCTTTTAATTTCCAATTTTATGGACTTTAAACTTAGTTATACCCACATGTTCTTGTGTCAACATTGTCATGTGGTTTAAATAGCTTCGTTTTCTTCTCTGATGTTTATTATCCCAAAATATTTATAGGAGCAATATATATCCTCTCAGCCTTCATTATACTAGGCTAAACAAGCCAAGCTGGTTTTGTTCTCTCCAGCATGCTGGGGATGGTCAAAGTAGTAGTGACATCTCTTCCTGGGTCCAGCTCATTAACAAGATCAGGTTCTTTTTCCAAAACCCCCAAAAACATGCTCATCTGGTTTTTGTTTGTTTGTTTTCTTGATATAAATATACATAAGAAAATACACACTGCTCTTCTCAATCATTGCAGGGACTCCTTTTGCTTTTTTGTCTAAACAACTGAAATTTTTTTCAATAATTATAACACTAACCTTACTGCTCTTACCAATATTGCTAATATACCTTCACTGTTTGGTAAAGATTCAAGAAAACATTCACAGAAAGCCTAAACAGCACAGTCCAAAGCCTAGCATACAAGTTCTCTTTGCTGTGTCTGTAACTAAGAGTGGTCTTTGAATCTCATGTATCTAATAGCCATAGATTCAAACTGCTCGTGAAGACATAGGACAAATTCAAATCTTTGTTGAACTGGGAAACAAATCTTTCTGTATTGGACTCTCCACACAGCAGGTCTGAATTTTACCTTTTTTATCCAGCAAGGATCTGCTAGAAGATTATAAGTCAGCCCTGAATGTCAGACCAAACTCAAAGTGAAGTCCTACAGCTCATCAAACCCC